>NW_011888863.1:1289451-1312947 GCF_000151845.1 Pteropus vampyrus
ATATATACACAATGGGATATTACTAAGCCATAAAAAATATGAAATCTTACCATTTGCAACAACATGGATACACCTAGAGAGTATTATACTAAGTGAAGTAAGTCAGAGAAAGACAAATACCATATGATCTCACTCATATGTGGAATCTAAAGAACAAAATAAATGAGCAAACAAATCAGAAACAGACTCATAGACACAGAGAATGTGTGATTGCCAGATGGGAGGGGAGTTGGGAGCTGGGTGAAAAAAGTGAAGGAATTAAGAGTACAAATTGGCAGTTTCAAAATAGTTACGAGGATGTAAAGTACAATATATAGTATATTATTGTAATATATTTACAATATATTACAATAATATTGTAATAACTATGTATGGTGCCAGGTGGGTACTAGACTAATTGGGGGGATGACTTTGTAAATTATATAAATGCCTAACCACTATGCTGTATGCCTGAAACTGATAGAAAATAATACTGAATGTCAATTCTAATTGAAAACTAAAAATTAAAAAGAAAAAGAAAATATGCATTAAACTTTGTTTCTACAATAGAGTTGCACAGACATTCCTTAGAACAATACAGACAGTACCAACTGACAATGATGATTCAACTAATGATTTTTTGACTTCACGATGGTGCTAAAGCAATACACATTCGGTATAAATTACACTTCAAATTTTGAATTTTGATCTTTTCTCAGGCTAGCAATATGCAGTACAATACTCTCTTGTGACGTGGAGCAGGGGCGGCGACATAGATCCCAGTCAGCCACATGATCATGAGAGTAAACAACCGATACTCTACAGTGTGCCATGTTGCCAGCATTTTTTGGATATTGCATTTTGTGTTTTCATAACCTATCATGTCTTCAAAACACCAGTCTGTGTCGCCTGCTTCTGATAAGAAGATGGCAATTACTCTTGTGATGAAACTGAAGTAATTGCTCAACTGTAAGCTAATGTAAGTGTTCTAAGCATGCTTAAGGTAGGGTAGGCTAATCTGTGGCATTTGATAGGTGAAGTATATTAAATGCATTTACGACTTACAGTATTTTCAACTTATGATGTGTTTATTGGGACATAACCCCACTGTAAATCAAGGAGCACCTGTACTTCCCCTTGGTTGACTCTAGACAAGGACTGAAAGACTCAAATTAAGTTTAGACAAAAGCTTCAGATTGAAGAGGGTTTTCAGGGTTGTCCCCCAGGACATGCTGAGAAGCTGGTATTGCCCTTTTACCAACTCCTCTTACAATATGCTTGTAATCATAATTCCATATTGTATCAAGTTAAAGTTCAGCTGTAAATAACAGAAAACTCTATGCGTAGTGATTTAAAGAAATTAGTTTATCACCCTCTCATAAAAAAGGAGAGGCAATCAATTTTTAAATTGCTTACTCAGAAGTCCCACAAAAACAATTATGCTTATATCTCATTGTCCGGAAGTTAACCACATACATACTTCAGCTAAGAAGAGGTTGGAAAATGTAGTCTTCTGGCTGTATACACTATCCTTCTGAAATACTTGAGCTTCTGTTACTAAGAAAGAAAAAGAGAATAGACACTGGGTAGCATCTAGCAGCCTCTGCCAAAAGTATTTATTAGTTGCCCTGAAGAAGTTATAAAGAAATAACAGCCAATGTACATTCTCTGTTTTTGTACTATCCCTGGAGTGAGGGGAACAAAGGAGTATAATGGACAGTGGAACCACTGTGCTTATCAGCAAAAATTCTACAAAAGTTAAATAAATTTTAACTTGGCAAATTAATTCAACTGAACAAATAATTCCTTGATGTTAATTTGGCAATCTTGGATGTACATAAACATTTTTTACACATAAATATTTAACTCTATAGTTTTTCCCATGTAGTCTAATCTGTATTTTATTTCAAGAAGCTCACACAAAAATCAAACAATTTATTTTGCAGGTATAAGTAGTACTCAGGGGAAGATTGAATGTCTCAATTCTAAGACCTGCATCTGTATCTTAAAGTATGTTCAAGGCAGGGACTGACAAAGGTCAGGGAAAGACCCTAGAGATGGGAGAAGCCATCTTTTTCCTAAGTGCACATTACCTTAATAGTTACATGCAAGCTAGCTAAATGCTCTGCAAAACTTAGGTTTCTGAGATACTTTTGGAAATTTCCATATTTCCAAAAATCTCTCTAGGACTTCCTAGGGGTCATGACTTCAATTTTGAATAAGACGACATAAGTCATTATTCTAAATAGAACTCTAGTAACTATCTTTCACCTAGTTAAATGTTTAATTATAAAGATTAAACTACAAAAAAGAAATCTATGTGGAACAATGGATATGAAAGTAAGTTATCATTTTTGAAAAGATACTATCTCCCAGCTAAAATCCAATATAAAGGCTAGTACGCAGGAGAATCTTGAAAAAATGGAGTAAGTGAATTCAAAGAAAACTCTAAAATATCACCCCAGATATCAATGAGAGTGTCACAAAAATAGAAGGGATAGGCTACTCAAATGAGATATTCAGAATTTTCTAGTGAATTGGGGGAAATCTGTGCTTCTTGTATTTCCAAGGGGATAAAATGAGTAGCAGTTGGAACGTACATGAAAATAGTATTTAGTAACCCTAAATTACATAAAATTCAACAACTTGTGAGCTTTATGGATTTTAGCCTTCTTAATAGATCAAAATTGTTTCATAAAAACAGGTAAAGATTCAGAAAATAGGCAAATGGCATAATAGAAGTACATCAGGTTGGTACCATCTTCTACACATGCAAGACTGTTTCTTTAGTTAATACCTTAATGCTTTTTCCAATTATACTAAAATTATCCAACAGACCTGTTTCTACAATTCTTTTTGGCAGATAATCCCACAGTTGAATTGGAAAAATTATCTTACATTAAAGTGAGATTTTATGCATAATATACAAAAGTTAACTCACAATGGATTATAGACCAAAGTGTAAATCTAAAACTGTAAAACAACTAGAAGAAAACATAGAGGAAAACTTTTGTGACCTTGGATTAGGCAAATATTTCTTGGGTAGGAAACCAAAAAGCACAATCCATTAAAAAACAAATTGATAATTTGGACTACATCAAAATTTAAAATGTCTGCTTTTTTTTTAATATTGTTAAGAGAATGAAAAGACAAGGCAGAGACTGGGAGAAAATATTTTCAAAGTATATATCTGATAAAGAACTTGTATCCAAAATATGGAAAAAAAATTGATGTCAATAAGAAAACAAAACAAAACAAAAACAATAAAAATGGACAAAATATTTAAACATATACTTCACCAAAAAAGATATACAAATGGCGGATAAGTAGAAGATGCTCATTTTATTAGTTCTTAGAGAGACAAATTAAAATCACAGTGAGATACTATTATATACTTATTACAATGGCTAAAATTAAAATAACTGACCATACCAAGTGTTGATGAGGATGTGAAGGAATAGTTACTCTCATTTAATGCTGGTGGAAATGTAAAATGGTATAATCCCTTTGAAAACAGTGTCTTAAAAAGTTAATCCAAAAATAAAGTTAAAAAAAAATTAATCCTGCCGTTCCGTTCCTAGGTATTATCCCAAGAGAAATAAGTGCATGTATCTATGTAAAGACTTGTCCACAAATGTTTGTAACAGCTTTATTTGTAGTACCTGAAGTCTGAAAGCAACCCAAAAGTTCATCAACGGGTGAATGGATAAACAAACAGTGGTGTATCCATCCTACGAAATACTGCTCAACAATGAAAAAGAATGAAGTACTGATACATGTCACAACAGATGACTCTCAAAATCATTATGCTGAGTAAAATGAGCCAAAGAAAAAAATAATAAATAGTGTGTGGTTGTATATATGTGAAATTATAGAAAAGCAAGTTAATCTATAATGACAGAACACAGATCAGTTGTTGCCTAGGAAGAGGGGATTGGTGGAAAGAGGCAGAAGAGAGAGACCACAAAGAGGTAGGAGGAAATTTTTGGGGATGATGGATATTTTTATTGTCTTGACTGTGGTGATGGTTTTATAGGTATATACACATTGTATGTCAAAACTCACCAAATCATACATTTTTAAAAATTGAGGTATAATCGACAATATAACATTGTGTTAATTTCAGATGTACAACATAATGATTCAATATTTGTACATATTGTGAAATGATCAGTGCAATAAGCCTAGTTAACATTCGTCATCACTTTAAAAATGCACAATTTATTCTATGCCATCACTACAATAAAGTTTTGAAAAAAATAAAGTGAGTTTTCCTCAGTTGGTTGAGTACTCTATCATTTTAACATTATATATTTGTTGACATTACAACCTTTCGATATTAAGTTACTATAGAATTTTTCATATTTAACTAAAAGAATTCTCATTTTTAAGCAATTTCCCTCATGTTGGCTCTATAGTACAAATAGAAATTAACTAGTCTGTTCCCCTTTGTCACTCAGATTCTGCCACCTTGAGACAATCGGAGACTGTTTCCTCACCACTTAAACAGCAATTTACATAGGGCTATGAGGATAAATTGCATTATGTTTCTGTAAACTCTTAAGTGCTATACAAATGAGAGTTTCTATTATAATTATTATAATTAATGATCATTAACATAATTATCATTATTTCTAGCCTCTAAACAGCTACAGTTTTTCTATAATCAATAGCAACAAAGCAATAAATTTAGAGCTGGCAGGAACAATATATCTTTTCTTTTGCATTTCTCGAGACATCTCATATAATTCTCATTATATAGTAGAGATTCAATAAATACTTGAGTGATTAATGTTTTCTCCTCACACTATATATAAGAGAAAACATCAAAGAAAGCATAGGAAGGCTTTATTATATTTTTTCTCTGGAAAATTTAGAATTGTATTGAAATACTGAGTATGGCTGAAAGAATACTGAACTAGAAGTCTAAAAGTCTAGATTATTTTTCTGAACACAGACCTGATGGTATTTGATAAAATCTTGTCTTAGGCTCTCTAGATTTCAAATTCCTTGCCTGAAAACGTGTTTAAGTCAAAACTCAAATGCATATGTTTCTCGTTACTACAAACTTTCATCATTCCTTCATTAATAAGAGATGGTAGAAAGTTTCATGGTGAACATTTTGCCATCTTTCATCTTGAAACATTTCATGTTCATAGGGAGGGCACTAACAGAGCTGGATCAAAAACATAAAAAAGTTTGTGAATGATTTTTATAGCTGATCATTTTTAAAAATTCAAGTATATATCACAGGAAAAACCAGAACTTTGCTATTCTTTTTGGTTTTTGGTTTAGTGCTTTTAAAAATCTTATTATATTGCTGGAGAGCGGGATGCCAAACATTTTAGTGCATAGGACCTTTACTGAACTGACTGGAAAGACCATACAGATAACAGAACTGCTCTTGGAAAGAGAGAGCAGTGTGTCATAGGGCCGATATGTTTAACAATCATATTTAACTGGCTTTAGGGTCAAAAATTCTCATATATCTCTCCCTAAAACTCCTACTGTAATCATTCGTTACAGCATAATGTTGGATCTTATTGGAAGATCTCCTGATTTATTTTCTACTAAAACTAACAGCATCATAGTGGCATTAGTTAAGGGGAAATTTTTAATTAAGTGTTAATGGCATTTGAATTTCAAAGGGCACAGCTATACAGAATTAGGGAACCTCCCGACTTCCCCATTTGTTAAATGAAACACTTCTAGTTTTCCATTGAACAATTATTTATTAAATACCTATTATGAACTAAGAGCTGGGGATATGGAAATTAATGGTATAGTCCCTTCCCTCAAGGAGTTTACAGAAGAGATCAGAAGGGCGAATAAGCCAAATGTAATTTTATGGAAACCATGATCTCATGTGGAACAGTTTCAGAGCAGTTACAGAAGCATGATCGGGGCTTTTAAAGTAAGTCAATTTGTATATCTCAAAGTCTAAGAAATGAAGTATATTCTTTCTTTTAAAATTCCCATTTTCATCCATTTTATTCTCACTGCAGCTGCTCCTGCTTTTCTCTCAAACTCCCAGAATGTTTCTTTATGCCCCCTCCCACCGCCAATTCCATAACCCCCATGAAATTTTGCTTCAAAACATCCTTATCTCCTAATTCAGCTTTAAACCTGCTCAAGAGAATCTTAGGAGTAAGAGAAGAAACAGATCTGGCTAGATCAGTAATCTCTAGCAGCCAAGAGTGGAAAAAAAGATGGAATTATTTACATGCTATTTTTTGCCTAACACAAAGATATCATGAAATAGTGCGAATAGTCTTGTTATAGAAATATATACAAAGACGAGTATTAGTTCAAAGAAAGTACAAGAAAAACTTTCCCAAGGACATCTTAACACTTAGGTTCTGATGGGTCATAAGTTTGTCAGGCAGGCGAGGAGGGATTGTGATGAAGGACAACATTTCATTTATATATATCTTTGGATTTGAGTAAATTAGCAAGACCAATAAAAACTCTTGAAGATAATGTATTTTTTCCAATATGAAGTCTACTCCCTGGTTAAGAATATGTCAGAAATGATGTACAAAAGAGAGAATTAGACATTTTCTTTGGGACAGCTAATATTCTATAGAGTTACATACAAAAATGGTGATGTGAAGATGTTTCAAACATAATAGGATTAAAAAGAAAAACAGGGGTAAATAAAAATCTTTCTAATTTTAATATGTTAAATATTCACTTATGTGACTGAATGTAATTCTAACCCAATGACATAACTGGCAAGGAGATCAAATGTAGTGGTATGAAGAGACTTCAATTATCGAGGGAGCTGCTAGGGAAATCATTCTGCTAAAAGTGGAATGTCTGATAATTTCTTGGCTTGCCTGCTGACTGTGTCATTTCACAGAAAGAGGAGGTAGTGACAGAAGGAGCTTCCATCGCTGAAATTAATTCTGAATACAAAGGAGAGCTACTTGGTCAAGTGGGCATTACATGGAATTTGGGAGAAAAGAATTCTGTCATTTTAGATTTCATAACAACCAGATAAAGTAATGTCACGTATATTTATATTTATGTTCCCAACTTAAATGGTTTTATTAAATCAGAAATATTTATCAACTACCTACTATGTGCTATACTTGCTTATTCATCAGGTGCGTGTGCGTGTGTGTGTGCGCACGCGTATGTCTTTATCCTTGAAGACTTTTAAAAAAGTCAAAGAAACAAACAGAACTCCTCCCCACCTCTGCCCTAGATTCACTATGCTGTGAATTCAATGGTATCATATTAATGATAACTCATATTTCCCTAAATTTAGCCTCTAAGCTGCTTGCAGAAGAGGTCGGACTCTGCAACTTCTCCACCAACACACACATCACACAGACACACACACACACACACACACACACACTTCTTAGAGTATTCAGGAAATGACCCAATTCTAGGAATTTGCAGAAATCAGAAAGAGGGATTTGGATTTTCCCACGTCATAGAAATGGGAGTGTGAGCCAAGTTTATCTACATATCTCATTGTCCCAGCTAAGAACTCTGTCTCTCTCTGAGAACTGGATAAGGACAGAAATGAATTTAAGTGACAACCACCACACTACCTTATACTCAAAATCACTCCTTGTTTCCTGAACAGAGTCTATTTCATCAGAGGTTTTGTTATTGAGCCAAGCTGACATGTCTGTCTCAATCTCTTCATAAGTTTTCTCTGCTGCAAGCTCCTAAGTCTCTCACTAAATAGACTTCTATCAGGCTTACAAGATTTGTTCTAGTGGCAGCTTAAGTTCAGAATGGGGGCCCCACCACAGAGCAATCTGCTTCTATGACTCAAGTTAGTGGGGTTGGGGACACACTCAAATATAAAAATCTCAAATTTAATTTTAAATTATATAAACATGACAAAAAAAGATAAAAATTGAATGATACTACTTAGGTGGCTTGGGGAGTTTTGTTGGGTTCATGTTTAAAAAGAACACATGTAAAAGACTGAGAGAAGGACATATAACTAAAAATAAGAACAAAAGAGAAAAATAGAAAATCTCACTAAGAAAACCAAACTTCAAAATAAGTTTAAGTTTTAAAGCTACCTTAAAAGTGAGAAAGGAGCAAGGTAAAAACAGCTCAGTGTTTGATTTTCATCTTATTATGCTGATCAATTACAGCAAGAAAAAACTCATCTAATACATTTTTATTTTCTCTATCAAGGAAAATGATTTTCAAGCAAAAAAGAGAAAAACAAACATGGTTAAGAGGAAAATAACACTCAAATTAGGTGAAGAGATGATGAGAGAGCACCTCATAGTTTTGAATAAATTTAAGTCCCCAGACTTAGGAAAATTATTCTCAGGGAACTGGGGGACTTTACAGGTGTGATCTTAGAAACACTGTCAGCAGCAGATGTTGAGTATTTTGGAGAAGAGATGTGATGGCAGGTGACAGGAAATAGGTAAATGTCCTGATTTTCTACAAGTGGAAAATGGTATATAACAAACACAACAGAATGCTGTGCTCATCAATAATCCCTGGAACGGTGTTAACAAATATCATTTAAAAGCTGTTTTTAAAGTACATGGAGAAAAATAAGGTAATCTTTGGGACTCAGTATGGATTTGCTAAGACTAGAACATAGCAAAATGCCTCCTGGAGTTTGTTAGAAACAAGATGAAGGAAGAGAGTGGGATTAATAGCGGTCTAAAAAAAATCAAAGTAAAAATAAAAGAGGTTGGGGGAGGGGGCAGATGTAGAGTAAATGGAAGATCAAATCAGTACTTGCCCCTGGGTTGTATCTGTTTGCTAATGGTGAATTGGGATGAGCTGGGGAGCGGGGTAGGAATAACTGCAAAGCAAGCAGCCAGCTTGAGTTATGGAAAGGAAAAAGAGACTCTGGGTGAGTATTAGCAGGAAATGTTAAAATAAGCAAAAATATGCTTATGTCAGACTGGAAACAGAGTGGATGCAAACGTGGGTCAGTAATTCAGAAGAACAGATCCATCATACAAGTGCATCCTCCCTGGTCATTATCATGTGGTAATCACATAGGGCAAAGTGCACATTTTTCCCTGTACTATTTTCAGGCAATATTAAACAATAAGCAATTGGACCAGAGCAATAGATTATCTCAATCTACAATTTTTGTTCTGAAAAGGATCTTTGTACTACTTGAAGAAACAAAAATTGATCAGGAGGCGAGTTTCTTTTAGGATCACACAGGTTGAATGCTAAACTCATTTAGTTTATTTATTTATTTTTAATGTACTTACCAACTGAAGTTTAATGTGATGCTGTAGATACCTAGATTTCGGGAGGGAATTTAACAATTCTCTTATTTTAGTCATTTATAAACTATATGTCACACATTGTAAGAAGCATTTCATGTTCATTATCTCTGAAGTTTACAAAAGCCCCCTTGGTAAAATATCTACAAATTGTAAGTGAGGAAAGTGAGGCTCAGAGTGGTTAAGTAATTTGCCAGTCATCAGCTAGTAAGAGGTAGAGATGGAATATGAAGGCAGGTCTGCTCTAAACTTATATATAGTCTTCCACTGTACTGCACAGCATCCATCATAACTATATGTATAAATTCGGGCCAGTTGATAATATGGTTAGGAGGATTTTTAAATAAGTAAATAATTGTACTTAATTTTTTTTTGATAGATTTCAGATATAAAACTCAGGCCAGAGTCCTTGTACTTGTTTAATGTTAATATCAATGACTTGGATAAAAACATGTCATGAAGTTGAGAAGAATAGCTAGTGTTTTATGTAAAAGAATTCATATTTAAAGGAGTGAGTACCAGGTGCTCACTCCAGCAGCACATATACTAAAATAGCAATAATAGAGAGAAGATTAGCATGGCCCCTGCACAAGGATGACATGCAAATTTGCGAAGCATCCCATAAACAAACAAACGAACAAACAAACAAATAAATAAATAAATGGATGGATGGATGGATGAATAAATAAATAAATAAAATTTAAAGATGTACAAGGTGTAACAGCGAACCAAAAGTAGCTGGGTAAAATTAAATAGGACTTAAATGATAAATCCTGCATTCAGAATAGAAAAATACACTCTTTCTAAACATGTATTGAGGATATTTGTTTTACCAGCAATATATGAAAAAAACATAGGGATTTTAATTAATAACTACCTCAATAGGAGTCAGCAGAGTGACATAAGGATAAAAGGAAGTGGGAGAAGGAAGAAATCTTAAGGCTGCATTAGTACTCATTCATTTATTCATTTATTTCTATTTAATGTATACTAATCAAAGGAAATAAAAGACCATTTTATTTCACATGCTTCATATCATATCTCATATATGAGTCACAGTGTTTCAAATGCATGATGGTTTAAAATGAACTGCTGAATAATTGGAATATGACCCAGGATGGCCTTAGTGAGTAAACATGGAAAAAGTTCTGAATAACATGTTCATTGAGAAAGAGTTGTATGAACTTAGAATGTTTAGTCTGCCAATTCCTCAAATATTTGAAGTATGTAGATTTCATTAAACTAGTTATTTATTCATTCTGAATTCAACGAACAAATACATATTTAGCTTTTGCTGTATACGAAATACGTCAGGCACTGTCCTTGGTACTAAGAAAGAGATATCAAAAAAGACATGCTTTTTGTTCTGAAAGACTCTTTAGTCTAGTAAGAAAGACAGACAAAGGAAAGTCAAGCATCGCAGTATGTGCTATACTACAAGTATTCCGGGAGCACAGAGAAATGACATCTTGATCAGACTGTGGGGTCAGTGAAGGGCCCAGAGAAAAGTGCACTTGAGATAAGATTAGAAAGATAAATAGGCATTAACTAGCTGAAGTAGGGGGAAGAAGTAAGGACATTGCAAGCAGAGGAAACAGCATGTGTGAATGTATAGGGAAATCAAAAGAGTATAAAAGAATTGGTGAAAATGCAAGTAGTTATAATAATTGGAAAGAAGAACATGTGTGTGGGAGCATTGATAAGAAATGAGGCCTGAGTTGTATTAAAGGAATTTGAACTATATCCTGGAAGCCATGTGGAGCCTTGAAGCCTTTAAAACCGGAGAGTGATGTGATTAGATTTTAGTTTTAGAAAGATCCCTCAAAAAACAATGGTGCCAGGCTGGAGGCATTAGGACCAGTTAGGAGGTACGGTTGATTCTCATTATTTGCTGTACTTATGCTCTATAAAGTCATGGCGAACACTGAATTAGTGAATACTGAGTCATTGCCTCTGGGTAAAGTACAGGATTGTTATCTCATGAATCCACAAATTCAGCCAGTTTTCCATCTTTTCTATAGTTCATCAAATACTATAGATGTTAACGGTAGCACTTTCTGAGCACCTCATGTACAGATCAACAAATTTGTCTTTCTTTTTTTGTTTGTATCTTGATGTCAATTCATGAATAGTAAAATTATGATGGACAGCATTATAATTCATGCCTGAACAATACTTATTGAACACACATTTTCTCTGTAAGGCACATCACAGCCTTCTTGAGATTGGAAACACTAGCCAGCACTTCAGCAATACACTTGGTGGTCATTTTACACAACAGAATTACCAAAAATTTTAAAAACAAAATTTTCAAAAAACAAATTGTAGCACTAAATAGATTGCCAAAAGGATACCTGTTTATAGTATGAGAGCTAAAACAAGAAAGCAGAGCATTGCCATATTCAACTGGAACATGCTTGCTGGACGACTCAAATTTTTTACCACTCTGAGCATGTCCAAGAATAACTGTGAAAGCCTGTGAATATCGATTGGGCAGCGGGCAGGCGGTGGGCAGTGGCGGCGGGGAGGGGAGATTATAAAATATTTTAGCAAGTAGGAGAAGTTTTAAATATGAAATCCAGAAATAATGAAGATTAACTGTACTTTTAGTAATCTAAGTTACAGCTGATGAACACCTGAATTAAGGCAGCAGCAGTGGAGATAGGTGAAGGGGATGGGTCTATTTATTCAAAATATTTCTTGAGTTTTAACCATGCACAAAGTTTAGTGCCAAGAACCAAGAGTATGGTAAAGGCTCTCAACCCTGAGGTATGTAGGTAAGAAGGGAGAATTGCAGGGTAGCTAGAGAATTGCAGGGAAAGGTATATTCTTTAGTAATAGGTAGATACCAGATATGGAAATGGAGGGATGGGGCATACTTCTAGAAGAGCTTAGTAATATTTTGAAATTTGCTCTTTATGATGCTCAGTCCAAGAGGGCATTATGGGAAGGTTTAGAGAACAGGGAATAAGTAGAGGTCTGGATGTGCCCAACAAAGTATAAAGTAATATGGAAGTGATAATAAGACAGATAATCAATGGCTAGAGATATCTACCCGTTGGACATTGGTTTGAAAAATTGGTTTTTGAAACATAATGAATTTTACTCCTAAAAATCTGTTTGTGAAGGATGAGCACTGACCTAATTGAATAGAAAGATTTTTAAGGATTTAGAATTCCTTGGAGGTTTATGTACAGAGCAGACCAGTGAGGAAAGAAAAGTATCTAGATTTTGTTTCCAGATCTTTGGTTTGGGTAGATGGTTGCTTGATAGTTCCATGCATCAAGACAAGGAAATAGCAGGAAGAAGAGATTGGGAAGGAAAAGAAGATGAGTTCTGTTTGAGACACATCCAAACAAAGACGTTCAGTAGAGAATTGAAATTACAGAACTGGAGCTCTCTGAGTGCACTGGGTTAGAAAAGGAGGATTGGGAGTTGATAGCTGAAGTCAGAGGTTTATATGAGGACACACAATATTTGTGTATTGAAGGAAAAAGTTAGATGCCCAAAAAGGGGGCCTAGGAAATATGGTCACATAAGAGACAGGTTGAGTAAGGAAAACTGACAAATGAAACTTGATAAGGAATAGCTGTAGATATTGGGAGAAAAAAATTAAGTTATCACAGAAGCTAAGGGTGGATAGACTTCTAAAAAAGTTTCAGACATAATGTCCAAAGCTGAAGAGAAGTCAAATAAACAAAGAATAGTAAAGAAAACAGTGAGAATATGATTACATGAATTATAGGTAGATTGATTTTTATGCTCAATAAAAAGAATTACCTAATAGGAACAGTGGAAAAAGGGAACAGATCTTATGAGTTAAACACCTTGTCACTGAATTATGCGAAGACTCAATGACCGCCATGAAACAGTAGTTCATGAAGAATTATTCCATTAGGTAAGAGATCGCATTAAACAATCTTTTCAGTCCATCGTTCCACCTCTAAGATAGTATGTTCTAACACAGGAAGAGAGAAGGGGTTTGGAATGGGCAGGATATAAGGCTGAACAGGAGAGATTTTATTAACAGGAGGTACTCAGGATTCAATATTCTGTCGAGGATTTCTGGAACCAACCCTAATAGTTTATTTGAATGGCCCCTTGAAACTTGGATGCAATGATAACCAACATTAGTATGGAAAAAAAATTAGAAAGCTCAGGGAAGCGGAAGTATTTGACTCGATATGTGGTTTAAATCCTGAGATCTCATCCCCATATCATGTTTCCTCAGAAGATCAAGGAGGATGTCATCCCACGTGTTGAACAATTATTTACATGTAGCAATGGTCAGCTCAGTAACATATCCTAGTATTGCTTTTCTCTCCTTATGTGTTTCGCTTTGCTTATGCCTCACTCCTGCCCTCTGGGATTAAACTTGATTTTCAAATAAGAGCACTTAGACACTGCTTTATGGGGAACTCAGATTACAACAGTTTCATTATGAGTATATTCTCAAAAAATATCTGCTTTTTTGATATGATATAACAATAATATCAGTATCATTCATTAGTGATGTCATCCTACGTCCTTGTATAATTTCCCCTATAATGTCATCCATGGCATCCAGTTACAATATTGCTTATTATTTCACTAGTAATTCACAGCACTCAATTTTTTCAGAAGAGGTATTAAGATTATCATTGGCATTCTCTGGCAAATCCAAATTGACTCTTAGTTTTATTTTCTGGCTTTACTACTAACCACCCTAGGATCCTTTGTAGTATTTATCTTTCTAAACTGGTGTTTTCAGCACCTTCCAATTTTGTATTGTCTGAGAACTAAATAAATGTGAGCACGGTAGAACTCAAACAGCTGTATGTATTTAACTACAAGGTTGGATGCCCAATTCATGCACTGTTTATGCAGCTATCAGGAGAGCTCTGAAAGGAAAATCTGCAAAGCTTCCAGCATATTTTATTAATGACTAGCCAGACACCATAACCCACACCAGGGAGATGAGGACTTAATTAATTAGGCATAATACTACTTAGCACTTACCATTTTCAATAAATATTACTACATGAATGAAAAAATCCTCAAAAGACTCCCATGAAGCAGAAACTAGTAATCCTATTTCACAGCTGGGGAAACAGAAGCAGAAAGACTCTTGGATTTGCCCAAAGGCACAAAGAGAGGTGGCATCAGTTAATGTGGCTTCCTCAGAGCTGGTCCTATAGGCTAATTTTAGAGCATGGTTTTCTCAAGGGTCAAAGGACAATAATATAGCAAAGATACTTACACATAAACTTTAAAAAGTGTGTGGGAATAACTATAGACTAGATTCATGGATGCGCAAGACTAGTGTCAGGGGTTCTATAAGGAAATTAACTATGCCTCTCTCACTTCTCCTGAGGGAAGGGATTATAAGTCACATGTGCTAGCAAGTAGCACAGTCCCTGACACATACTTGTTGCTTGGCATATATTTGTTCATTCATTCTTAAACAAAATATCGATTAAATTTCTGTCCTCATGGAATTTAGAGTCTAGTGACAAAGAAGATATAATAAACCAATAAATAGGTAAAACATATGTCATAATAGAGATATAATGACAAATGCCATGGAGAGAGTGACCTAAAGAGGAGGGATGTAAGCCATGAAAATATCTGGCAAAAAACTCCTTTTGCCAGATATAGCAAGTACAAATTACTTGGTATGCTCAAGAAATAGCAAGAATGACAGATGGCGGGTGAAAAGTGAGTGAGGAGAGAGTAAGGTAAAATCAGGGGAGGTGACACATGCCAAATCTTGTTGGACATTTTAATAACATTGGTCTTTTACTTTGCAAAGATTTGAATATGTTAAAGAGTTTTGAATCATGCTATGTAAACTGACTTATATTTAGTGGTCTTATTTTTGCCTGGGCTCTAGGGGGTATATGTGGAAACAGGGAAACAAGTTAGAAGATTAGCAATAATCCAGTTGAGAAATAATAATGACTTGTACCAGGATTGTGGTGATGCAAGTGGTGAGATGTGGTCAGAGCCTAGATGTATTTTGAAGATGAAGCCAAAATTATCAGATTTGATGGATAGAATTTGGGGTCTGGAAGAAAGAGCAGAGTCAAGACTTGTTGCAATGTTTTCACCTGAGAAACTGGAAGGGTGGAGTTACTATTTACTGAGATAAAGAAGATTATATAAAGAGAAAATTTCAGAAGGGAAATCTTGAGCCTGGGTTTGGACATGTTAAATGAGATGCCTTTAGGCTATCCAAGTAAAGATGTTGAATAGAAATGATGTGTCCTGGATGACAAGGATATAAAGTATTTCAGAAGAGGGAGAGGGATCACCTGTGTCAAAAGCTGCTGATATGTTGAAAATGATAAAAGACTGAAGATTGCTATGGGATTTTGTAAACAAAAGGACACTGATGTTGGTATAGAGATAAAGTGAAAGCCTGATGGAATTAGTTGAAGAAAAAATAGTAAGAATTTATTGTGGATCTAGATGTAGTTGTAGACGGAGATTCAGATCTGGATAAATCTTAGCTCTGGCAACTGAAATAATCTATAAAACAAAAAATAACTCAGTAGCAATGAATTCTACTAACATCCTGATTGTGGTCTTCAAATACCATTTCTCATAAAAGGAACCAGGGCTCCTTAGAGAAAAAAATTCATGCCAGATATGCTGCCAAATTTTATAAAAGATTAACCTGGGGTATCTTGTCATACCAGCTAGCAAAAAAGTCCAAATTTCAAAAGGAATCATCAAAGTCTGGGCATGGTAGACTGAATTTCCTGCTATAAACATCTGAAAAACAGCCCACAGTATTTGAACCTCTCTTCAGACATTGGACAGCATTTAGCATAGGACTAGATTCTCAAGAAGAACACAAACAAGATGAACCTCTCAAACTTTTTATCTAGAGGCACTTTCCAGAGAAAGCACAGAAAAGGAGTCCAAGAAGAGCACAGTAGTCTCACTGAGTTCAAAAAATAGAGATCGAAATTTAAGTAGATGAACAAAAAGCTAGAATTTGATAAACAGAGTACCAGAGAGCAGCTAAGAAGACAAAGAGCTCCAAAAATATGCTTAGAGGTCTCTTTGAGTCTATGACTGAATATTAAACTATATAGGCATTGGGTGAGATTCTGGGAGGCCAGAAAACAAATAACTACTGGTGGGTCATGACCTGAATATTGCTGGAGCTTGAAAGCACCTAGGAGATGTTCAAGTTTGACCAGCCAGAATAGAGAATATGCTAGCCACTCTGTAGTAACAAGTTTGGATTTCCGATGGAGAACATCATTTTCAGTGTTTTTGTTTATTCTTGACTCTTTGTTCATATATTTTAGAACCAAATTTTGTGATAATCTGTTAGGATTTTAATTGGGATAATATTGAACACATATAATGAATATTAAGTCTTTCTAGTCAAGAACATGATGTGCCTCTGCATTATTTATATCTTCTTAATGTCTTTAAATAAAGTTTAAATTTTATCCACTTAAAATTCTTGAACATTTATATTAGATTTATTTCTTTATGGCTTAAAATTTTGTTACTATTTTTAGTAGTTTCTCATTGCATTTTCTAGATATTTTTACATAATTTATAGAGAGACAATTGACTTTTATATGTTAATTATATACCTAAAAATTTGCTAAATTCTCTTATTAATTTTAATAAATTGTCCATGGAGTCTTTTAGGTTTTCTATGTAGACAATCAAATCATATATTAATAATAATAGTTATTTTTCTTGACAATTCGAGGGTTTTTTTTATTTCTTGCCTTATCTACTGGTCAGGGACTCTGATATAATGTTAGCTAGAAGACATTTTTGAACAGCTTTGCAAAGCATCAACTTTTGGCTTTATTTCTTCTCTACTGTATTTTTTTTTTCCTTTGGGCGTATTCTGCTTTTGTTTTCTACTTTCTTAGTAGAATATCAAAACCACAATAAGATTCCACTTCACATCTACCACATTGTCATAAAGGCTGATAAAAATGTTAGCAAGCACATGGAGCAACAGCAACTCTCATAGCGTTCTAGTAGAAATGTACATGGTACAACCACTTTGAAAAACAAATTCAAGTTTAATATGCACATACTTAGTGATTCTAAAATTGTATTCCTATATATGTTTTATGGGGAAATTCTTACACAAGTGGATCAGGAAAATGTGATTGTTAATTTTATGTGTCAACTTGACTAGGCCACAGGGTGCCCAGATATTTGGTCAAACAATATTGTAGGTGTGTCAGTGAGGGTGGTTTGGATGAGATTAACATTTGAATCGGTAAACGTGAGTAAAGCAGATTGCCCTTTCTAATGTGAATAGGCCTCATCTAGTCACTTAAAGGCCTGAATAAAACAAAAAGGCTACCGGCTTCCCCATAACACACACACACACACACACACACAGACACACACACACACACACACACACACACACACTCCCAAGAGTAGAATGGAATTCTTTTTACCTGAATGCTTGAGCTAAGACATTGGTCTTTCTGGCCTTAATTCACAAATTGAAACATCAGCAGCTCTTCTTGGGGCTTATGCCTGCCAACTTTCAGACTAGAACTATTTATCGGTTCTCCTGGATCTTCAGCTTGCCGACTGCAGATCTTAGGACTTTCAGCCTCTGTATTTGTATGAGCTAATTCCTTATAATCTCTGTCTCCCTGTGTGTGACTCTCTCTGTCTGTTTCTCTGTCTCTGTCTTTCTGTGTGTGTGTGTCTCTTTTTCCTATTGATTCTATTGCTCTGGAGAACTCTAATAGAGAAAACATGGGTGAATATGTTTATAACAATTAGTTTATGACAACAAAAAACACCCCAAATGACTCTTAAGAGTAGAATGGATATACACATTCCATAATACAGTACAATAGAATAAATACATGGTATTGAGAATATAGTAAATATAGTTATAAATGTCAGTGTGAATTAATTTAAAAATATTATTGAACCAAAAAAATGCAACATAGAAAAATATACAGAGTATTTAACAATTTATGTAGAATTTAAATATGGGAAAAATAAGACAAAGATGCTCACTCTCACCACTTTTATTCAATGTAATATGTGAAGTCCTAGCCACAGTTTAGACAAGAAAAATAAATAAAAGGCATCTAAGTTGAAAAGGAAGACATAAAACCAGTACTATTTGCAGATGACATGATACTATATATAGAAACCCGTAAAGACTCCAACAACAACAACAACAACAACAACAACAACAACAACAACAAAACTATTAGAACTAATAAATGCATTCAGTAAAGTTGCAGGCTACAAAATTAATATACAGAAATCCACTGCATTTCTATACACTAATAATGAACCATCAGGAGAAGTTAAGAAAACAATCCCATTTATAATTGCATAAAAAAAAAACAAAACAACAAAACCTAGGAATAAATTTAACCAAGGAGGCTGAAGACCTTTACTCTGAAAATTATAAGACTTTAAAGAAAGAAATTGAAAAGGACACAAATAAATGGAAGAATGCACTGTGCCCATGGACTGGAAAGATTAATATTGTTAAAACATCCATAATATCCAAAGCAATCTACACATTCAATTTAATCTCTATCAAAATACCGATGGCATTCTTCTCAGAACTAAAACAAATAATTCTAAAATTTGTAGGGAACCACAGAAGACTGAATAGTCAAAGCAATCTTGAGAAAGAACAAAATTAGGGGTATCATGCTCTCTTATTTCAAACTGTACTACAAAGCTATAACAATCAAAACAGTATGGCATTGGCAGAAAAACAGATGTATAGCTCAATGGAACAGAATAGAGGGCCTAGAAATAAATCCTTGCTTATATGGTCAACTCATCTATAACAAAGGAGAAGAGAACAAATAATGGAAAAATGATAGTCTCTTCAATAAGTGGTATTGAAAAAACTGGATGGATACATGGAAAAAAGTGAAACTGGACCACTCTCTTACACCATATACAAAAACAACAACAACAACAATGACAAAAAACAACAACACATAAAACAAATTAAAGACTTCAGCATAAGCCCTGAAATCATAAATGTCCTAGAAGAAAACACAGGTAGTAAGCTCTATGACATTGGTCTTAGAAATATCTTTTTGGGTATGTCTCCTCAGGCAAGGAAAACAAAAGCAAAAATTTACAAGTGGGACTACATCAAACTAAAAAGCTTCTGGACTATAAATGAGACCATCAGCAAAATAAAAAGACAATCTACTAAATAGGAGAAGATGTTTATAAATGATACACCCACTGAGGGGTAAAGATGCAAAATATGTAGATAATGCATACAATTCAACATCGAAAAAACAAACAATTTGATTAAAAAATGAGCAAAGAACATAAATAGACATTTCTCCAAAGAAGACATACAGACAGTCAACAGACATTTTTAAAAATTATAAACATCACTAATCATCAGGGAAATGCAAAACAAAACCACAGTGAGATATTTCACACCTGTCAGAATGGCTATCGTCAATAAATCAAAAACAAGTTCTGGCAAGGCTGTGGAGAAAAGGGAACCTTTATGTATTGTTAATGGGAGTAAAAATTGGTGCAGCCACTATGGAAAACAATTTAGAGGCTCCTTAAAAAATTAGAAAGAGAACTACCATATGACCCAGCAATTCCACTTCTGGGTATTTATCCAAAGAAATCCAAAACACTAATTTAAAAAGATATATGCACCCCTATGTTCACTGCAGTGTTATTTACAATAGGCAAGTTATATAAGCAACCTAAGTGCCCATCAATAGATGATTGGATAAAGAAGAGGAGTACATATGTACAATAGATTATTACTCATAAAAAAATATGAAATCTTACTATTTTTGGCAACATGGATGAAACTAGAGACTATTATGCTAAGTGAAATAAGAAAGAGAAAGACAACTATCATATGTGTTCACTTATATGTGAAATCTAAAAAACAAAACAAATGAACAAACTAAACTAAACTAAAACAGATTCATGGAAACAGAACAAATTGATGCTTTCAGAGGAGAAGGTGGATGAGGGCATGGGTGAAAAAGGTGAAGGGAAGTAAGAAGTATGATTTTCTAGTTCTAAAATAAATAAGCCACAGAGATGTAGTATATAGCATAGGAAAGGTAGTCGATAATATTGTAATAATTTGACACGATGACAGATGGTTAGACTCAGTGTGGTGATCACATTGTAAGGTATATAAACGTTGAATCACTATGTTGCACACCTGAAAGTAATATACTATTGTATGTCAACTATATTTTAATTAAAAAATCTAGAAAAATATACAAAGTATGATTCAATTTATACAGAATTCAAATATGGGAAAAATAATGCTTATAAAAAGCTACTATAAACAAATATATCATATGCATATAATACTACACTGATAATAATAACATAGTCTATATAATATATATGTATATACTGAAGTATGTTATGCTATAAACAATTATGATAGGAATAACCCTACAGAAACAAATATAAACAACCACCCAAGACTATAAAAACTAAAAGAAAAAAAGGAAGGGAGCTGTTTCACAAAATTAAGGATAACTATTACATTATATCTAGGCAGGAGAGTGATGCAATTGGGGAAGAGCATATGAAGAGTCTCAAAAATCCTCATAATGATCTGTTTCTTATACTGTGAGGCGGATAGTTGTTCATTTTATTACTATTTCTTAAATTGTGTGTGTATATTCTCCATATAATCCTACACGTGTGAATATGTTTAATTCTAAACGTGTTCACTATTTCTTAATAAAAATTATATTATGAATAAAAAAATCAAACTGGCAAACCAAGTAGCCTGGATAGTTTTATGTTCAGCACATTTTCTGACATGGAGCAGGCATTCAAAAAATATTGAATATTAAAATGTAAAGCCCAAAGCATCTGCTTCCTTCCTCAAGCCCTGGAGATTGGTAGTATCTGTCTCTCAATGTACTCATAGTTTTGGGCTTCATATGACATCATCCCCTCTGCCTACCTCCATCTTCTGAATCTCTCATCCAGCTACTTCCTTGTTCCACTGGCTCATACTCTAGAGAGACATGACTGAGTTTAGATTCAGACTCTGGGAATCACAAACTGTTGATCTCTGAGTAAATGTAATTTCCAGAAATATTTTGTTTGGCCTATTGATATTTTAAAATCTTTGAGCATAACTTCACGTAAAAATCCTGACTTCCAGCTTCCCTTGAAAAATAGGAAGATCTGGCAACGCTGAGCTCGCATTCCTTCTTGCCAGACACGAGCTGGAGCTGCACAGTAGCTGCCCATGCGAGGCCTGTGCTCTCTACTGTGTTGTACTGTTTTGTCCTCATAACTCTATTCTCTCTGACAAAATTGTGTCGATTACCAGTTATCACCTCTCTTTGATTATTCATTTTATTGCCATTAGAAAAATTTCTCAAAACACTTAGCAAGTGAAAAATAGGACAAGGTGGCTGGATGATTTTTCTTTAATTAGGGTCATTTCACTTAAGTGTGAGTGTTACTTGCCTAGTCCAGTAAGCATTTGCAATTGCCGTCTCTGTTCCATGTCCTTATCTAACTATATCTGAGGGAATTCTCCTTCCTCTTATGTATACATTTTATTAATCCAGAGTATTATTTTCCTCTTCCCGGCATCAAAAGGAGCTGAAGAAATTGCCTAAACTTTTTCTGCTGAAAGAGAACTAATTTCAACATCGGAAAATCTCAGGAGGCCCAAGAAGGTGAGATTGTCTTGACCTGGTGTGTGCCTACACTCTCCAAGCGAGAGAGCTTGGAAATCAACACCTCAATCTGTTTTCTTTCCCTTTGCCTTGACTTCCCTCTGTTTTCTCCACCCTATGTTCTCTTCTTGGCAGGAAACTCAAGCCTTAGAAATCTAAGTCTATTCATAAATGCACTTCTTTCAGTTACTATGGCAATGCTGAAGGAATCTGTCACGGCCAAACAGGATCACAAAAGGATCACTTTTATTTTTATTCTCAGTGTTTCCACCAACAAACAAATAAATAAAATGCTATAACTAGCCAGAGTCACGTTTACTTATTGGGAAACAGCTCCTAAGGACTGACTCCCTACCTTCATTTCTTACTTAATTTTCCCCTACTATTTTATACAGAGTTTTATTTGTTTTCCCAGACATTCATTAGAAAGGACCACAGTGAGTGGCATTCTTTGAATCCAGGAGGTTTTTTCCCTAACCCTTTGCTATTATGAATGCAGCATAAGAGTCATAATTATGTTTAAAAGAAGCAGTATTGTTTCCCAAGATTACACAGTTAGAATTCATTTATTAAAAATATAGGTTGCGAATTCTCATCTCCAAATGGATAACTACTCCCAGAAAGCTGCTGTTTTGTCTTTAGCCCTTATCTTTGTATTTCATCACTGACAGTTGGGAATGAAATAATTCAAATGTCCTTATTTAAAGAAAGCAAAACAAGACAAACTTCCCGCCCTATCCTTAGGGCAGGGATGACAAGTTAAGTTGACATCAAGATCAGCAGATGAGCATTCAGCCACTTTGCCAGTCATTGCTACTGCATGGACTCTGTGCAGCAACAGAACATTTGCTCTGAACAACCTACAGTCTGTCAAATTCCATAGCAGTTTCCAAGGCAATGATATGTTCTTGGTCTTTTCTTTATGTATTGCACAATGCTTTAGAAATTGCACAACAAAGCAGAGGGAAGCCCTTTGAACTCAGTAGGGGAAGATCCCCTGATTACCAGAAAAAGGTTACTTTGCAGATAGATTCAAATTCCTCCTGCTTCTTATAGAAGGGTACCAGCTCTATACTCTCTGGATGAGGGAGTGACACTCAAATCTCTTACTTTACTGCACACTTCTAGAAAGGGATTTTATTTGAAATATCACTGGCAATCAAATGGCATCGACTGCCCTATATTTGCGGGTGAATAAAGGAGGAAGATTTAACATAGGAAATACACACAGGTATCTTTAATTAGACATGACACCCCCCACTGGTCAGGCTAATGTGTTTTCAGCAACCTCACATACCAGTATAGGGACCACATAGCAAAGTAAAGAATGAAGGCTTTGGGTGAGATTTACCTGGGTTTGAATCCTTATCCTGCTGCTTATTATCTATAATCTTTGGACATGTTATTTAATCTCTGTAACCTTAGTGTTCTTATATGGAAAAAAAAGGGTAATAATAGTATCCATAGCCTACAATGATTGTTGGGATTGAGTTGGAAATTGCATTTAAAGCACTTAGTACAGTGTGTTCTGAACAATTGTCAACTCTAAATATCAACAATTATTATAGTTCTTGTTATTATATATTTCAATAGGA
>NW_011888863.1:1312997-1329191 GCF_000151845.1 Pteropus vampyrus
ATATGAAATCTTACTATTTTTGACAACATGGATGAAACTAGAGACTATTATGCTAAGTGAAATAAGAAAGAGAAAGACAACTATCATATGTGTTCACTTATATGTGAAATCTAAAAAACAAAACAAATGAACAAACTAAACTAAACTAAAACAGATTCATGGAAACAGAACAAATTGATGCTTTCAGAGGAGAAGGTGGATGAGGGCATGGGTGAAAAAGGTGAAGGGAAATAAGAAGTATGATTTTCTAGTTCTAAAATAAATAAGCCACAGAGATGTAGTATATAGCATAGGAAAGGTAGTCGATAATATTGTAATAATTTGACACGATGACAGATGGTTAGACTCAGTGTGGTGATCACATTGTAAGGTATATAAACGTTGAATCACTATGTTGCACACCTGAAAGTAATATACTATTGTATGTCAACTATATTTTAATTAAAAAATCTAGAAAAATATACAAAGTATGATTCAATTTATACAGAATTCAAATATGGGAAAAATAATGCTTATAAAAAGCTACTATAAACAAATATATCATATGCATATAATACTACACTGATAATAATAACATAGTCTATATAATATATATGTATATACTGAAGTATGTTATGCTATAAACAATTATGATAGGAATAACCCTACAGAAACAAATATAAACAACCACCCAAGACTATAAAAACTAAAAGAAAAAAAGGAAGGGAGCTGTTTCACAAAATTAAGGATAACTATTACATTATATCTAGGCAGGAGAGTGATGCAATTGGGGAAGAGCATATGAAGAGTCTCAAAAATCCTCATAATGATCTGTTTCTTATACTGTGAGGCGGATAGTTGTTCATTTTATTACTATTTCTTAAATTGTGTGTGTATATTCTCCATATAATCCTACACGTGTGAATATGTTTAATTCTAAACGTGTTCACTATTTCTTAATAAAAATTATATTATGAATAAAAAAATCAAACTGGCAAACCAAGTAGCCTGGATAGTTTTATGTTCAGCACATTTTCTGACATGGAGCAGGCATTCAAAAAATATTGAATATTAAAATGTAAAGCCCAAAGCATCTGCTTCCTTCCTCAAGCCCTGGAGATTGGTAGTATCTGTCTCTCAATGTACTCATAGTTTTGGGCTTCATATGACATCATCCCCTCTGCCTACCTCCATCTTCTGAATCTCTCATCCAGCTACTTCCTTGTTCCACTGGCTCATACTCTAGAGAGACATGACTGAGTTTAGATTCAGACTCTGGGAATCACAAACTGTTGATCTCTGAGTAAATGTAATTTCCAGAAATATTTTGTTTGGCCTATTGATATTTTAAAATCTTTGAGCATAACTTCACGTAAAAATCCTGACTTCCAGCTTCCCTTGAAAAATAGGAAGATCTGGCAACGCTGAGCTCGCATTCCTTCTTGCCAGACACGAGCTGGAGCTGCACAGTAGCTGCCCATGCGAGGCCTGTGCTCTCTACTGTGTTGTACTGTTTTGTCCTCATAACTCTATTCTCTCTGACAAAATTGTGTCGATTACCAGTTATCACCTCTCTTTGATTATTCATTTTATTGCCATTAGAAAAATTTCTCAAAACACTTAGCAAGTGAAAAATAGGACAAGGTGGCTGGATGATTTTTCTTTAATTAGGGTCATTTCACTTAAGTGTGAGTGTTACTTGCCTAGTCCAGTAAGCATTTGCAATTGCCGTCTCTGTTCCATGTCCTTATCTAACTATATCTGAGGGAATTCTCCTTCCTCTTATGTATACATTTTATTAATCCAGAGTATTATTTTCCTCTTCCCGGCATCAAAAGGAGCTGAAGAAATTGCCTAAACTTTTTCTGCTGAAAGAGAACTAATTTCAACATCGGAAAATCTCAGGAGGCCCAAGAAGGTGAGATTGTCTTGACCTGGTGTGTGCCTACACTCTCCAAGCGAGAGAGCTTGGAAATCAACACCTCAATCTGTTTTCTTTCCCTTTGCCTTGACTTCCCTCTGTTTTCTCCACCCTATGTTCTCTTCTTGGCAGGAAACTCAAGCCTTAGAAATCTAAGTCTATTCATAAATGCACTTCTTTCAGTTACTATGGCAATGCTGAAGGAATCTGTCACGGCCAAACAGGATCACAAAAGGATCACTTTTATTTTTATTCTCAGTGTTTCCACCAACAAACAAATAAATAAAATGCTATAACTAGCCAGAGTCACGTTTACTTATTGGGAAACAGCTCCTAAGGACTGACTCCCTACCTTCATTTCTTACTTAATTTTCCCCTACTATTTTATACAGAGTTTTATTTGTTTTCCCAGACATTCATTAGAAAGGACCACAGTGAGTGGCATTCTTTGAATCCAGGAGGTTTTTTCCCTAACCCTTTGCTATTATGAATGCAGCATAAGAGTCATAATTATGTTTAAAAGAAGCAGTATTGTTTCCCAAGATTACACAGTTAGAATTCATTTATTAAAAATATAGGTTGCGAATTCTCATCTCCAAATGGATAACTACTCCCAGAAAGCTGCTGTTTTGTCTTTAGCCCTTATCTTTGTATTTCATCACTGACAGTTGGGAATGAAATAATTCAAATGTCCTTATTTAAAGAAAGCAAAACAAGACAAACTTCCCGCCCTATCCTTAGGGCAGGGATGACAAGTTAAGTTGACATCAAGATCAGCAGATGAGCATTCAGCCACTTTGCCAGTCATTGCTACTGCATGGACTCTGTGCAGCAACAGAACATTTGCTCTGAACAACCTACAGTCTGTCAAATTCCATAGCAGTTTCCAAGGCAATGATATGTTCTTGGTCTTTTCTTTATGTATTGCACAATGCTTTAGAAATTGCACAACAAAGCAGAGGGAAGCCCTTTGAACTCAGTAGGGGAAGATCCCCTGATTACCAGAAAAAGGTTACTTTGCAGATAGATTCAAATTCCTCCTGCTTCTTATAGAAGGGTACCAGCTCTATACTCTCTGGATGAGGGAGTGACACTCAAATCTCTTACTTTACTGCACACTTCTAGAAAGGGATTTTATTTGAAATATCACTGGCAATCAAATGGCATCGACTGCCCTATATTTGCGGGTGAATAAAGGAGGAAGATTTAACATAGGAAATACACACAGGTATCTTTAATTAGACATGACACCCCCCACTGGTCAGGCTAATGTGTTTTCAGCAACCTCACATACCAGTATAGGGACCACATAGCAAAGTAAAGAATGAAGGCTTTGGGTGAGATTTACCTGGGTTTGAATCCTTATCCTGCTGCTTATTATCTATAATCTTTGGACATGTTTTTTAATCTCTGTAACCTTAGTGTTCTTATATGGAAAAAAAAGGGTAATAATAGTATCCATAGCCTACAATGATTGTTGGGATTGAGTTGGAAATTGCATTTAAAGCACTTAGTACAGTGTGTTCTGAACAATTGTCAACTCTAAATATCAACAATTATTATAGTTCTTGTTATTATATATTTCAATAGGAAAATGTATACTTCTATCTTCAATTTTTCCTTCTTTTGTTTTATACAATTTATACTTACATTTTTGTGCTTATTTACTTATATTTTAGCAACTCAGTGTGACATTGAATATTTTGGGAAAAAAAATGAGAAAGCGATTCCTTCCTTCACCATAAATAGTATTTAAAGATGCTTTATATAATTTAGAAAAAAGACCTTCTTTCCTCACTTACTATGAATATATTACGTAGGAAGTAGTACACTCAACTTGTAGAATAAAAAATTATGTTAAAGCTGAATCTACCTAAATAAATTTAGAAATATGAATAAAGCTATTTCTAATGTAAGAATTTATATCCTAAATAGTGATAGTCAATGTTATCCCCAAATCAAAAGCCGAATAAAAAATAGTTGTATCCTATTTGATAAAATTTTAAAATAGAACCCTGGAGAAAATAACAGGAGGCTAATGTAACATACTTTTCTTCATTCTTTCTTTTACTTATTTAATAGATATTTATTGAGTTTATTTTATGCCAGGTGCTGAGACACAGTATAGAAATAGAGACATAAGCAAAGTCCTGATCCTCTCCTCAAGGGCCTAACAGAAGTACGGCTGGAGTATGAAAAAGTACACTGAGCCAAACAGAAAGTGGCAAAAACCCAGAGAGGTACAGAATAAGTGCTATAAGGATCACAGTATGTGTAAATGTTAATATTAATTATGCCTTACAATTAAAGCGACTTTATATGTGTGAAATAACTTTGAATCTGCAACTTTCAGTGATACCAACTACATTGTAAATCTGTGGTTAGGTACAACATAATTTAAGCACAGAGAAGGTATCAAGAAATCAGGTAGTTCAAATGCAACTAGCATATTTTTAACATATTCTAAAAGAAAGTAGACATAAAATCAATAAAATGAATAAAAAATGGAAGCTGCTTAGTTCTCATCTTTATACCCGAGTTCTTAGTATATCTGGGCAGTGAAAGAAACTCAATTTATTTTTTTCAAAAAATTTAACCTTGAGCTTTCACATTAAAGAAAAAATTAGAGGAAAGTTGACATTTATGTAAATTCTGAATAAAAATGTGAAACAAACTGAGTCAGTAGCACTCTAGTCCGCCATCTGGGATTTTGCACTCCTCAGTCAATTCCAGAAATTAGATTAATATAGAAGAAATCATAAAGAGGAATTTTTTTGGAGGTAATTACAAGGCTCACCTATTAACAGTCAAAAATCTGCAGTCACTAATTGCTCTCCTCAAATCAGATAGGTGACCTCAAATGAAATATGACCCCAAGATGTTTTTCAAAATGCAAGTTTTATTTTAATTATCAATAGACATAATCACCAATGTCATTTTAAAATGCCAAAGTATAAAGAGATTTTATTGTGAGAGTATGACAAAAGCACAGGTCAAAATATTAATCTGCTCTTCCTCAAAACATTTTAAAGTTTTGGTTTTGTTTTAACATTTTCACTTGCTCCAAATAGCTCTCTTTATCCCCCAAATGACTTTCGATGATCATGTAAAATCTAAGTTCAGGAAAATTGGTTCTGATTTGAGATTTGCACACTCAGCACTGTTCTCAGACTGAGGGGATCCAGACAGCTTCTCTGGACAGCAGATAATATGACAATAGTTTTGGATCAGTCAGAGTCACTTAGAGTCTGATGGTCTTCATGATCAGAATGACCACAGTATCCACGCCCTTCCCTGATTCTTGTTGCCAGATCCTTGAGACAGAGAGAATTAAAACACCTATGGTGGTTTCAGAGACAGATTCCTCTTAAAATAAATAATATTCACAGTCTTTGACAGGAAACAAAGGATGCAATTATTTCCTTAGAAAATATAGAAGCAAACAATGTGATGTGCAGAGGAATATTTCCATTCCTCTGAAACTTTGTAACTTACAGTCAAACAATTTAGAATTTATGTGTTAATGAAAGATCTTTTGTCTAATTTATGTACATCACTTTAGTACAGATCTATGGAATTTAGGTTACATTTGTATAATTCCATAAGGGGCTTTTGATTGCTTAAGCGCCACCTGTTCTTTATAAATGCTGTGACTGACATCAAGTTTTCCTCCATATGGTGATGACATTTTTGATTACTATTTGTCTTCTTACATTTTAATAGTGATTTGAGTTAAAATAATTTAAAGTCTGTTTCCCAGTAGCTTCATATAACTGAACAGTTCTGTTTATGAGTTTTATCTTTCTGTATTTTAAGTCCACATAATTTTTTAAAATACCTTAAACTAGTTACAGAATACAGCTTTCTAGGGCTACATGAGTAATTTTTCAGTTGTGAGTTAAAATCAAGAGTAGAATCAATATGGGCATCTCTATAATTGAAAACCAGTGGGTGATAATTCTGTACTGAAAACAAGATAATAACAAAAATGAGGCATTGGTGGGAGAAAAATAAGATTAAAGATGTGATCTCAATTAAATATCAACTATTATTAATATTTAATAAAAATTCCACTTTTAATTTGTTCTATATTTTCCTCTTATAGAATGTAATTATGAAGAGATGTAAAAATAATTTAAGTAAATTAGGGTAGAATCAGTCTATTATTGCTTGCTAATTTAATATTTAAAACATTGTTAATATCTAAATAATTTGGTAAGCAGAAATAGTTCAGTTTTTTTGATATGTCAAAATTTAAAAGGCTAAGAAAATCGTGTGACATTGAGATGCATAGAGAAAGAAAATTTCTCTTACCTTAATGCCTGACAGTGATTTTTTTTTACAATGTAAATTAGTCTACATGTTTGTATATTTTTAAAAAACTGAGGAAAATAAATGACCATTTTTCTCTTTATAATGATTTTCTATTTTTCCTATTTTTTAAAATTATAAATTTGTTCTAATTAAATTTAATCATTAATTTGATGTTGATAGGTAGCTTGAAGCTGGTTTCCATGATCCCTCCATTTTGAGAGAACATATCAACTTTCTTAAAAAATTTCTTCTGTTTCCTATACAGATTCTTTCAAACACCAAATTCTCTCCTTACTCAAGTGAATGAAGTTCTGACAAACTCATGTTATCTCTAACCCAATAGCTTACAAATACTCAAAGCCAATATAACAAAGACAAAACCCCTTGCTTTATTTCACCAACTATTAATAATTGCACAGGAAAATAAAAATTAGGAAAGATAAAGTCTGATTGAACTTCATATATGTTAATTTAAAAACAATAAAGAATAAGAATTTTGCCCTTCTAATTAATGACTAATACTAAATAAATAATTGATGACTTAAGCAAATAGATCTTATAAATAAATTAGAGTCTACATATTGCTCAAAGTTGTTTAATCTCTACAGAACTCTGTTGGTTATCTGTAAAATATGTGTTTTAATTAAATAATCTAATTCTAATCTAGTTTTAAAAATTCTGATTTTTCAGAAGTGAATAACTTTTACGTTCTTTGATATATAATCTTCCTGAGTGGTCGTCTCGCAAAAATTTTATTTCGTAAATATTTGTCAATTAAGAAGAAAAAATATATATTAATACACACATACAAATTGTACAATGTTAACTATAGGTGAAGCTAGACGGTAGATATATTGGTAATTATTGTATTTTAACAAAAAATGTTTTGTCAACGTGTAAACATTTTCATAATAAAATATTGAGAGAAAACGATATATTTATTAATTAAGTTTGGCTTTGCCACATATCAAGTCTAATTTGGGATGAAGAAGACAGTTGAATGCTATAAAATTGACTATTTTGAAAATAATGTCTACCACCTATGTAAATTCAGAGTCTAGGTTCTGGCCAGTATTATGTTCAAACACAACACTTTACACATTAAAAGCTGGAATTATACTTGTATTATAAAAATAGAAAATTGTGCCTCTGTAACTCTAAGTTAACTAGAAATGGAAGAATATTTCATTAAATGACAAAATAACCTAAAAACTCTTAAACTGATATCCAACACAATACATAGTGGTGAAAAAGAAGATGCATACCCATTAAAATTAAGAGCAGACAAAAACCTACTATAGCCATTGTCAAATAAACTTATTTTCAAAGTCCTAGATAGTATGACATGGAAAAGAAATAAGGGTAGTAACCATTGGAAAGAAAAAGATTAAACAATTATTATTTGTAAATTTTAAGATGCCCTACCTAGAAAAAAAAGATAAAATGAAATAAAACATTATCCCAACTAACAAGTAATTCAAAAGGATAGTTGGACAAAAATGTATGCAAAAACAATAGCTATATCATATATAAGCAATAATTAGATAGAAAATAAATTTTAATATAACCCTTTAACAATAGCAACAAAATTATAAATACCTAAATATACTTTTAAAAGGAAGTATATAGGACTTAAGGAAGAAAATGATAGACTCTTAACAAGATACACAAGCAATTTGATTAATAAAGAATTGTGCTATGTTCCTGGAAAAGAAGACTGAATATGACAAAGGAAATTTTCATTTATATATTAATTTATAGATATAATTAAATTACGATAAAATTCAATGAGTTTTCTTAGAACTTGCCAAAGTTGTTATGAAAATCATATGAACAAATAAACACATACCCATACAAATATATGAGACATTTTAGACTAGCAGGAGGATTGTTCCCTGTTATGGAATATTCCAAATTTCAGTTGTTTACATATTACCATCATAATTTTTATCTTATTCACATGTTACTGATAAAGTTCTTTCAAATTTTTCTTTTCAATAGTTTGCATGTAATACTTAAATTACTTAAAAAGAAACTTCATATCAGTAATATAACTATAAAGTAAACAATTTTTTGCCCATAATAGAATAAAATTATACAAATAAAAATAAAATTATTTTTATATAAAACTTTTTATAAACTAATGATGTTAAAAATTACATAAAAGTTGTATAGTTAAAAGTTTTAAAAAATAAATTAAACACTATCCCTAAATTTTGGCTAGTTATTGAGGCTACCAGTAGCTCTCTTTGCTAAGAAGGATGTGGTAGACACCTAGGTACAAGACAGACTTTCTGCTGACATAATTAGAAGGATTTAAAGAGAACTGAAAAGGAAAAACATTCACACTGCTTGACTCAACATCTTTTATTTCTGGGTCTAAAATAACTTCAGTATCTTCAGAAGTATATGTTTCACATGTTGGGAAATACTGATTCAAAAGACAATAAAACAAATTGCAAATATTTAAAAAATAAAAGTGCATCAAATATATATGCATAAATCACTGAACATTGCCTAGCATATAGTAAGCATCCAACAGATGTTTATTGAATCAATTAATTTATGAATTCAATCAAAAACATAGTCAAGAACACTAGCTATTTTTTTTTTTTTTTTGGTATATATAAAACAACTTTGACTATTCAATAAATGGTTCTGGAAAACTGGTGAACTATTCAGGGACACCCTATTTTTTTTCTTTGGGAAAAATCATTCCTTATGCAAATTTAAATTTCTCTGCATTTGCTAGGCTAATAGATAGAGTGTAACCTTGAGAATGGAACCAACATTGAGGAAAGCAAATTCGATACAGACAGATTCTTCTGAGCACTTAAATTCAGCCATGCCTGAAAGAATTCTCCTGAGTTTTATAATTATTCATCAACAATTTTACCCCCTAAACTAGTATGAAAGGCTTTGCAGACCAGCTTGAAGAAATAAGATATAATGAAAAGGTAAATAGGGAAACATCAAATATCCTCCAGATGAACACGCTATGTTCTAGACCTAACTACTTGCAAGAACCAAAATCCAATGCCTCCAGTTTCTAAAGCCCCTCCAAGGCTTTTCCACCTATTTTTCTTTTCATCTTCCAAGAAACATCTGCTTCCCATCAACACTTGGTTTAAACATTGCTCATTATTATGAAATCTTCCTTTATAGAAGCAGATTAAGTCATTTTCCCCTTTCTCCACGGCACTTTGTATAGAACTCATTCATAATTTCCCCTATTATATCAAAATTACTTGTTTACATATATGTTTCATCTCTCTTAGAGTTGAATTCTTATTTGAATTGCCAGCATCTAGTATAATGCTTAATACAAAGTAGGTGACTAATAAATATTTGGTAAAGAGAGGAGTGAATGAATAAATGAGTGTATCATTAATAATAGTAAAAATTATCTATTCACCTACCTACTAGACATTTTTTTATTGCTCAAGTATTAAAATTTTCTTGCTGTCTAAGCGACTGTTATGTTTTACATATTTGAGAAACCTATATGACCTCTTAATTTCTTTCGCATGAATTTCTGGTTCATTTTCAGGTGAATTATTGAGAAGGTGACTTTTGTTTCATGAACTATGAAAGCAAAGCCCAAAGCATTTGCTTCTGAATGTTGAGGGCAGATCCCATTGTCTCCTTTGCTCTTCTCAGCATCATTTGGAGAAAACGAGTATGGAGTTCTGTTCACGCCTCAATCTTCCGAATAGTAACAAGTCTTTCCGCCAACACAACTGCTTCCTTTCTTTTTAACAATGGCATATGGTTCATATGTTTACAGCAAACCTCTTCAAGATACTTTTTTTTTGTTTTTATAGAAAGATAGGCTGGGTTATGAACTCTTAATCAGCACCTTGCTTCCTACACACAAAAACAGAGTCCTTGGGGCTACGTAAGCTGTGGACATTTTTGTAATGAAAGCACAGCAAAGGCGAATGGAAATTTATTTCAATGAATTTACTGTAAGCACACTTTTTTTTTTTAATTGGTAGGTTTTAAAATTGGTATTGGTAGGTTTTAAATGCCTAATTATCTTCGTATAAATGGCACCCTATCATCCTGGAAGTGTTGTGCTCCTGCTCTGTGCTGTTTATTATTTTGCATTACAATTATCATGCAAAGCAGAGAAGGTGACTTTAAGCAGCTCATTTAAAGTGCTTTTTTCCTTAAGTGTAAAAATCTTTGGGAGGCTATTTACATAGATGTTTATCATTGGGTGTTAAAAATCAGCCCAATTATAAGTACACAAAAGTTTTTATTATGGGTTTAATTTTGAAATGTAAATAGCCATTGTAAAGTGCCTGTTGAAATTTTAATTCGTGCTCGTATTTTTGTCTATGGATTAACAAGCCATCCTGTATTGAAATTAATTACAGAGATATACAAAACAGTCAAAGATAACAGAATCTGTACCGCAAAATTGCCTAAAGGTATGCAATGCAATCCCCTCTTTAGAGTTGAACATTAGAGATATTGTAAGAAAGTGCTTTTCTGCCACCCAAATCACTAGCAACACTGTGCAGATGATAGAATTCCACTTCATGTTGCATTCTGTTGCCATGGCTATGATGGCCTTAATATTGTATGCTCACAGCAAGGTTGCAATTAGTATTTGGATCTAGAAGAGAAACATAATGATCTCATATTGAAGAAACACTTGTTTAATACTATTTTGGATCTAGGCGTCCTTTCAAGTTGCTAACGAGCAGCTCTGTTGGTCAGAAAAAAAAATCACTCAGCCATTTTGTACCTGTATCTTCAGTTTTTTTTCTAACGAACTTAGCTGGAAAGAGAAGCTGATGATGTTTCTTGGTGTGTCTACACATGCCCTCTGCCTGGCTTCAAAAATACATGCCTTGCATACTCATAAAATCATAACAGACTTACTTATGATTTCCTGTGCAATGAGCAGCAATGGAGCTGTACTGCCTTAATAATCAAATTGAAATATATACTGGATACCCCTGGAAAATGCAGTCAAAATACAAGTTATAAGAGTTTTAGAGTTTGACATATACACAGTCAACCTCATAAAATATTGTTTTGGATTACTAGTCAATGAGAAGAGCTTATCATTTCTTAAAGAGGTAGATTAGTTTCTCCATGATGTTCAGTAGTTATCTTTTGTGGACATTTTGACTGTCACTCACTTATAAAGTAAATGTTCAGTTTTATATTATTCACTTGGGAGTGGCAATATGTAGGGAGGACATGGATGGGCCTTGGGAATGTGACATGGGAAAATCTTCACCATGATAATAATTGAGGAGAAGAAGCTGAGAAAGGCAGATGGTTGCTCCATGTTCTCAAGAACACAAACTGTATAATCAGAGGCAAGACCCCAGGATTCTAGTCATGGAACATGAAGAGAAGGTCATGAGCTAAAGCTAAGAGCTGAAGTTAGGGAAGAAAGGCACTAGACAAATGGACAAAAGTTTCTCTGATAGCAGCTCAAATAACGGAAGGGACAGAATTGTGGAGAAGACCAGTTTTATTTTGTTACAAAAAAGAGGTTATCAATAACAGATTGACCTAAGATATGGATTGGCAACTGCAAATATAGAAAAGACAAAAAAAAAAAAAAAACTACCACATTTTGCATGCTAGAACCATAAATATTTCTAAGCTATAAATATTCTTTTAGTTTTACTGTATTATGAACAATTAAATATGATCCTCTATTTGATTATTTTTATAGAATCATACTATTGGAATTTAGGTCCATTATTAGGATTTCACTTGCAAATAAGCTATGGTAAACTACAGAATGCTCATAAGTTTTCTTGGCCTCAATATTGTTTGGTTTATGATGAGTTGCTAAGAAGAGAGGTGAGGAACTGTCTTAAAGGGAAAGAATCAGAAGGAGATATGCTGGGGTCAGCTGTAGAGATCCAGCTTGAGAGTAGCACATCAGGCTGAGAGAGACCATCTCATTGGTAATATTCATTTTACATATTACTCGGCCAAATAATATTATTTTTTGGTGTCAGTTTTCTATTTTTCTTGGGGGAATAAAGTGTAAATCCTTACTATTTATTTAGCATCTAGTGAGAAGGTTAGAGACTGTAGTTGTTTTATTATTCTCCTCATTGGTGAAGAATAATATGAACCTGATGAATTTACAGGTTGAGTGAAAATTTAAGATAATAGAAGACTTACATTACCTCAGCCCTAAGAATATCATTAGGCAGGGTATAAACTGAGAGGAAAAGGCTACACTGGGAGACTGGCTTGCTTTTGATTTATACAGCAACTATCATCATGTCCTAGACACAATAGATACAATAAGAGTACATATTAGTCAAGATGCAATGGTGAAAAACAACATGAAAGTCTCAATAGCTTAATTCAACAAATACGTTATTTGTCATGCATGCTAACACGTCCAACATAAGTAGGCAGGGCAGCTCAGGGTTGCAGCCAATGAATGGCTAAAATTTGAGAAGTGCAACCTTTTTTGCATTGTGGACATGCACAATGTATGCTTGATGCTCAATGGCATATGTATGCTTGATGCTCTAAAATAGTATTTTTCTATCTTGAGAAATTTAAACTCCCAAGAATACATGCAATCCCAGTGTGAGAAACTAAAAGTTAAACACTGTCATGTCATGCGATCACTCAAAGCAACTTTAAGTGTAAGTGCAAATATGGACACTGAAATTGCCTGGTAGATCATCGAAAATAAGCTAACTTTATTATTTTTAAAATTTTCACAAAATGAAAATACAAAATCTAAATCTTGTACAAAATAGAAGACTATATTCCCAAGCACTCTCATGTGTTTATAGAGTCTGGTTTGAAAAATAGATCTCTACTTAAAGAAAATTGATAACATTACTGAGTTTTTGCCATGCACCATTGTTCTTTTCTCCCACAGCATCTAATGGAAAGTGAGATATGCACACATTAGCTATAAAAACAAAATAAAGAGCTATTATAACATACATGCAATATACATGCTGAGCTGTTTATTGACACTTATTTCCCTAAAAATCTTTCCTCACTGGTCAGGAGATGAAAGAATTGGTGAAGGGCATGGAGGGATATTATAAAAATGGAAGCTGAAAGGCACACTTTGAATGTGCTATGATGGGTCGAAAAGAGATTGGTCTAAGATTGACATGCCCCTCATTTTAGAGGCTCAGAAAGCATGGGCCCAAGAAACATGGACTCATTCAACCAAATCCCTTCCTCTGCCAGAGGAGAACCAGCTATTACTCTAGCCTGGGTCTTCTGCTGGATCTCATGTCAGACATCTTTCAGATCTGGCTGGTGCACTGCTGGACCCACTAACATTGCAATGGCCATGGCATTTTGACCTAAACAAACAGGGGAGGCTTGGCCTGGTGCCATCTGCACAAGCAGAGACAAAGGTAACTAATTATCAGGAGATCGGTAGTGCACAAATAATGGGAGAGGGCAGTGCTAGATAATGACTCTAAAAGGTAGTGTAAATCCACAAGGCAAGTGACTAAAGGTTGGACACAATGATTAAGTAAGAAAATGTAACTCTGTGAGCTGACCCAACTTCTGAACAAACCTCCTAAGATAGTCTCTGCTCACAGGGTGTTTCGATCTTCTTATCTCTAAACTTTCACAGAAGCAGAAGGAAGGAGAAATAGTAGTTTGCCCAGCTGGGGCCAGAGACTGTCATGTTTGTCCACATCTCTATGGTCAGAGGTTGTCCCAGCCACCTCAGACCTTGAGCCTGGGTTGGAGAGAACAAGACGCTAAGGCCCAGAAAGGCTGCTCCCAAGGCCCTCACCCCACCCACCTGACTCTACAGGCCTCTTCTTACACTGCCTCTTCTTGGCCTCCTTGTTAGGCCTCTTGTTCACAGAGGGAACAGTAGCATTGGGAGCCCTCCTCTCCCCCTCACTTCTGGGCTCAGGTGGTTCTGCCTCCTCCTCCACACAGCCACACCACTCTCCTGGAAGTCCATGTGCCTTTGTTCTTAAATGCTCTGTATGAAGTAACTCTTTGAATCTCCATGACAACTATAGCATATAGGTATTTGTTACCCACATTTTCCATGTCAGGGAACTGAAGAACAGAAAAGTTAAGTCACACAGCTGCTAACTGGCACTGCGATTTGAACTCAGGAAATCTGGTACAGGACATTCCTTGTTCTTGACCTTTGCACTATATTACCTCTTTAAGAATCTTAGGAATGCTTTACATTTCGCAACTGATATGGTTACTAAAATATTAGTATAAAACAATAAGCCACTTAAAATATATAGACAGGTTAGAGATTTTCTTATATTTGCTCATTTATTTACTCAACAGCTATGTTTTCTCATGTGCAATAGTGATCTTGATACAGAAGAGAGTATAAGATACTGTTCTCACAAAACTTTCCATCTAATCAAAATGAGATATGTACACATTAACTATAAAAACAAATCAGAGAGCTATTATATGTATAATTATTTCACTTATTTGTTTCTGGTTTATTATGAATCCTCCTTCCCCAGAGTGTAAGCTTCATGTGAAGTGGAGCTGTGTCTATCATGCCTACCATTGCTTTCTCCATACTGAAGAGTCTAGGAAATTATGTTTTCTATAGACATTTGTAGGAGTGAGTGAATGAATGAAAGATTGGAAACTTCATTGCTCATTAATACCAAGCACGGTAGTAGGTGCTTCATATGGTTTTTCTCATTTAATTTTCAAAACAAATTTTATAAATAAGAAACTAAAATTTAAAGTTTAATCAGATGGAAATGGCAGAACCAGAATTTGAACCCAAGAGATTGATGATTTTTGCATTCAGTACTCCCCCTGACTGAAAAACACTGCCTTTCAGTGTGGGTCAGAAGAATACACAGTTCTATGGGAAACTGTTTTCATCCAAGCTCATGTGTGACACTGAACGAATCACAAATAAAAAGAACATTTCCGATGACTCCCACCATTTTTGTCTAAAGCAAGGACAAGAGGATATATTGCAAAGCCAGATGACTAGATATTTATCAGTCAGAAATGTCTCAAAAAATACAGCTTGATTAGTGAATTGCAGTATGTTCAGTAATTAATTAAGAGTTTGATTTGTAAAAACAAAGCATGATGGCTCCTACACACACCATGTGTCCCCTGAGCAAATGAAGATAGAGCTTAATGCTGAGGCTCCCAGTTCAGCTAAGCAGTCACAGATGTGACTCAAATTAGAAGGATGAACTCTGAATAACAATAACACCATCCAAATTAGCAAGTAGTATCTAAAATTTCTCCCAGAAAAGCAGGAGACTATGTCTAGAGCCCAGATTTATGACCATTATATTCTGCTCAAACTGACTTTGAATCTATTTAGGCTAGTGTCACAGATCATGAGGACTCGAAGAAATGAGGAAAGTGTTCTTCCTAGTTTTTCAGCGGAATACCACCTAGAGAGAACTCTAAGGGCATAAGAAAAACTGTCTATTCACATTACAGGCAAACCTGTGTGGGTAACAGAAGCGTAGCAGCATGTAAGCACAGTATTTGGAAATAGAGATAAACTTTGTGTTGGAAGTGATTGCTCTAGGAGAAAGCAGAGTTTGAAGGAGTATAATAGACATTGTTTTACTTTGTTTTAAGCTTTGATATAAGCCTATGCAACCTTTTAAAATCTAAAAATTTATTTTTACAAAATGAACTTTGTAGAGGAGGATACAAAGCAAAACTCAGACAAATCTCAACAAGAAATTCAAAGATTATGGCTCTGCAACCAAAGGTACATTGTCCTTTAGGAAATATTTATGCAATAAATACAATTAGAATTATAATGTATTTAAGAGACCAGGACAAGATGTTCTTTCTTACCAAGACATGTGCAACATACATTTTAGACAATAAGCCATTTGATGCATAAACGGGCATTTCTTTTTTCATTGTATTAGTATTTGGATCTAGAAGAGAAACATAATGATCTCATATTGAAGAAACACTTGTTTAATACTATTTTGGATCTAGGCGTCCTTTCAAGTTGC
>NW_011888863.1:1330481-1354258 GCF_000151845.1 Pteropus vampyrus
GGCATTTCTTTTTTCATTGTAAAACACAATTCACTCATGTTTTACCCTCTACTGTGATAGAATGCAATAAAGGGAGAGGGTCTACACCAACCTATTTCCTTCCCTTATTACCTACCTATTAATTGTGTTATTCAATTCCATCTAAATAAATGCTTTGTGTCTTATAAATGCAGATCTCTTATTTCACAATGCAACTTTGCTGTCCCTGGCCATGCATGCATTCTTCACCCATCATGTCTCCCTACCCTGCCTCAACAACTCTCTAGCTCTGCTTCTGCCATGTGGGGCTCTTTCCTGCACTTTCTTGCCACTTTGCAGCCATTCTCTTTACTTCTATGGAGGACTAATGATAATTTGCTTTTGGCTGCTACCTCCTTTGTTTTGATAGGCTGTCCAACTTTTTTCCTTCATCATCTTGACTGTTTAATACTAAAAAAGCATAGGTGGCCTATTATTTCACAAGGTTTCAGGAGGACTGCCTTCATTTTACTACTTTTGTATTGTGTTTTTAAACAATCACGTGGCCTCAGCTGACTCCTTAGAAATTTATTTCACCTACATTTTTGATTGACACACAAGCTCAAAATATTCAGTTGGGATCAATATGATCATTTTGTAAAGCAAAGGAAGTTCATAGGCTTCTGGAGTTTAAAAATAACATTTCTCAAGTATGCCTTTGAAATTTTCAGCTTATGAAACAGTTTTGAAAAGTGAAGACAAAGTCCATCAGAGAGTTGCATTCCATTTTCTGAAATTAAAAAAAAAAATCCATAATCTCAGTTGTAGTAAAAATGCTTATTTGAGTGTTTTCTGTAATTTCCTGCTTCGAAAGGGAGAGACACGTCTCATGACATTTAGCCCTCATATTTCTGAATCAGTCTTGTTGACCTATCCGAGTACCCAAGTTTAAGTATATGACACATAATCAGATTGATCATCTGGAAGTATTCTCTAAGGCAGAAGATAATGCCAAGTTACCTGAAGGAGGCAATTCTGCTTTGCTTTATGACAAAGATTTCAACATTAACCAATGCTTTTCTCTCCAGATCTCCTCTCACTTTTGATGGGAGCAGACAGTCTCAGTAATCTCTAAAACATCTTTCTTGGGTTGATTTTTAATTGACAAGCCTTGATGTGATTGTGCATATCTTCGATTTTAACTTATTCTTAATGATAGAGATGAGCTGATAGCATATGTGTGTGTTCTCCAATAGGCCAGGGAAATTAAGAGAGAATTTTATCCTCAGTCCTTAGTCATTTAAAAATTAGTTTCCTTATTTTCCTGCCCCAGATGAATTCTGCATTGTTTTTAATGAATTCATTCACAGTGTGAGGGCACACAGCATTGAAGAGACCTCAAGCAGTTTCACATTACAGACACTGACATAGCTTGCTAGAGATCTTCAAAGGCTTTTGTACTTTATTGCTTCATCATTTCTTGAGAAAATTATTTTTAGGCTGCCATACCTCCCCTTCTTTTTAAAAGAAAAAAAGAAAAAAGAAAGGAAGGGCAGGGGACATGATCTGAACTATATCTGTTATTTAGAAAGATTAAATAATTTGTAACTGATGTAGAATGCTGAAAAATAGATTTATCTCATTTGTAAATGAGGCAATTGAATTTTCAATGGCTTTCCAATATTTTTTAGCAATAGACACATTAAAAAAAAGTGAAACCTTATACAGAAATCCAATAGATAAAAGGGAGGCTACTCCAGTTGAAATATAAGTTAGGAACTCTCGGAGATCTCTGCCTTATTGCCCTATGTTTTAGCATCTCTATGAGCCTCTTAGATGTTTACATTTCCAAGTCTTACACTCTAGAATTCTATTCAATTCAATTTGACAAAAATACAATTGAGTACCTACAATATACATACAGATACAAAGATACAGTACAGTTCCTGCCTCAAGTTGTTTGCACAATTCTGTTTTGAATACATGGCTGATTATGCCCCCACTAAATTGCTTGTTAAGCCTAAAAATAACCCAAGGGTCTCTCTCTCAGAGAGCAGTAGGTACCCTAGTGCCTGGTGCTGGTTATTACTCAATAAGTGCTTACTGAGCAAATTTCTTGAGTGAATGAGAGAATTTGAGTTCAATAAAAGAGTTGAATGATTAAATGCAATAATAGATAATATACCAAGAATGAACAAAAGTACAGTCCTAGGCAAATATTATTTTCAATACAATAGCTTAGAATAAATGTCATCCTTATGAACCATTAAATCAAGTTTCTATACAGTAAACAAACAAACAAACAAAAAAAAAAAACACCCTTCCTCGTCAGTTCCCCTGTAATAAGCAGTGATCATATACTTCAAAAGAAATCCTATCTTTTACTTAACTGTGGACTAGTACTCTCTGAGAGGAAATACTTGATTCCAACTGACGATTAGCTTATGACTTAAAAAATAAGGAAAAGGACTCAATGATTCTTAAATATTAACTGATTTTAATACTTTACTTGGGCCTTTTAAGGCCTCTTGACCTCAGAGAATATCCTGTAACACAAAATTTTCTAATATTGACAAAGCAAATAAGCAAATGTCTTGCACATTTTAAGTTGAGAGCTTAAGTATTTCTTCACTCTTTCCCTTCCATATATTAGTCATTTACATTGCTTTCTTTCTACTGGAATAGTTTCACAGGACAACTCGTCCCAGCACCTATGATTTGAATTGTGGACAGAAGACCAGTGTGAAAGTCCATGTCACAGGAGAGCCTGCCCCAAAGTGAGGGAGAACAATGAGTGACATGTTGGTGAAATTTTCAAAAAATTATTATTTTATATTCACTGGTTGCTGCCTCATCCAAACAAACAATATCTCTATGTCCTTTGTCAAATACACAAATAATTTTTTGTTCTTTTAGGCCAAAAGGCTCACTTTTTATAGAATGTTTTCATTTAGTTCACTCAATTTGGAAAGTAAGAATACAAATGATTAAATGAAACCATATAGAAATTCACATTTAGAAAAATATGTTTTATAAATGGCTCTTTAAATACAACCAAATACTCTTTAGGTTTTTAACTAAAGTAATAAATAAAAGTAAGTAATAAAAAAAATTACTTTTTATAAAGAGCATTACAAACTGACCATGAGAGAGAGAGAAAACACTATGACAGCTCTAGCCAATAAACTGAGCTAAAGCTAACCCAAATATTAGGCATATTCATACAGGATAAAACAAATCATTTTGGAACCCATTTAAAGCATAAAATTTTAAAACAAAAAGAAAATAATTAACTATAGGATGAAGTGTTCACTTGATGAAATATACTAAAGTCATTTAAAATGAGCTTCATAGAAAACATTTGGAGAAAGTCTTATTGCTAATGAAGGATATTTCCACAAAGCCATTTTGATGTAGCTATGGTAAAACAGCAATTTTAAAATAATTTATTTTTTTAAATCTCAAAGTGATGCTTAAAACAGACACTATTGACCCTGTTCTTCCTTAACAACCATTTTGATTCAAGGAAGGTTGGGATTTACACTTCAATTATTTGACTCTTATAAGTATATAAATAAACTTTACATTCAGAAAAAATACGTGTAACAGTCTTCTAGAGCTAAGTCCTAAAAAAATGTTATCACATCTGTCTTCTAATGGAAGACTAAGAGAGCTATTTAGAATTTAATTGAGGATTTCCCATAACTGAGACTAAGAAACATATTGTTATATTTACTATTTAGTATAATTACTATTTAGTATATATCCAAAAAAGAAAAATGCCAAAAAGAGAAAGCTTAAAAAATACAGAGTTTTCTGTTCTTTATATTTAAAAAGAGAGAGTAGAATATTACAGAGACAGATCTATGTGTTAACTAAAAGTAAAGCAATATCATCTTTGTAACTTTATGAGATAAATCAGAGTATTTAAGAGGTAGACCATTCAAAATATTAATAGCAGTGTAGAGCATTCAAACTGCTTTGAGAATACCTCACACCATACATAAAAAAAAACCTCAAATTGATCAAAGATTAAAATGTAAGAGCTAAAAATATAAAATTCTTAGAAGAAAACATAGGCATGAATCTTCATTACTTTGGATTAGGCAATGGTTTCTTAAACATGACACACAAAAACACAAGCAACAAAGAAAAAATAAGCTGGACTTTATCTAAATTTAAAACTTCTGTGCTTCAAAGGACACTACCAAGAAAATGAAAGGACAATACACAGAATGGGTGAAAATATTTACAAATTCTATATCTGATAAGCAACCAGTATATAGAATGCATAGAGTATGCTTACAACTCAACAATAAAAAGATAAATCACCAAATTAAAAAAAGGCAATGGATTTAAGTGGACGTTTCTCCAAAGAAAATACACAAATGGCCAATGACAAGATGTTCATCATTAGCCATTAGTGAAATGTAAATGAAAACTTCAATGAGATACCACTTCACGCACACTAAGATAGGTAAGACACTAACAAGTATAGGAAAGGACTTAAACTCAAATTCTCAAACATTGCTCCTGGGAATATGAAATGGTGTAGCCACTTTGCAAAACAGTTTGGCAGTTTCTCAAAAAATTAAACATAGAGTTACCGTGTAACTCGGCAATTCAACTCAAGAGATATGAAAACATATGTTTAAAAAGAAACTTGTATATGAATGTCTATGGCAACATTATTCAAAATAAAAAAGTGAAAACAATCCAAATGTTGATTAATGAATAAAAAAAATTGATATAACTATATAATAGAATACTTTTCAGCCATGAAATAAAGTACTATACGTGCTAAAACATGGATGAACCTTGAAACATTGTGCTAAATGAAATAATTTACACACATAAGGTCACATATTATATAATTCCATTTATCTAAAAATCTCAGAATAGGCAAATTTATAGAAATAGAAAGTAGATTGGTAATTTCTAGGAGCTGGAATGGGAAGGGAAATGGGGAATGACAATGGGTTTAGGGTTTCTTTTTGGAGTGATAAAATGTTTTATAATTAGACAGTGACGATAGTTGCACAACTGAGAATATACTAAAAAAGGTAAATTTTATGATATGTTAATTATATTTTAACATAATAAAGCTTAGAGAGGTTGATGACACTTTCTTAAATGAGCAAAAATGGCATATAAATAACTTTTTGTTAAATTTGGCTCATCAGCCAGATTTTGCTTAAATTCTATTCTGTCGATCACACTATCTCTGATTCTTGTCCCATTTTCCAAGCCATCAGCATCTTTCTCTTCAGCAATAAGGGGTATGTGTAATAGGAGGATGGGTAGAAGATGTCTGTTTCTTCCTGTTGGTAATTTTAAGTAACAACAACAATCTATAATTTTGATGATTTAATTTTTATCATGTTCAAAGACTTATGTCAAAATAGCATCTTCAAAAATGTCATGTATTAAGATTTCATTTGCTAGTACTGGGACCTGATGTACTCTCCCATTATGAGCAACTATGGACAAATCTATGAAATGACAGTTTTTAAACTGAATTTGGTCATAAATAACTCCTGTGGCCAAACTCTTTGGGTATTTCCCATCCTTAATGAGTCTCTCTGCTGTATTTGACACGGCTGCTCACTTTCCCTGTCTCTCTTGGTAATCGAAGCAATGGCAGCAGACAAGTGTGCATACGAGGAGCATATCAATTTAGAAAAGAGGAAACCCAGAGGTAGAAATTTGAGGAATTTGAATATTTAAGGAACAAGATTATCTGGCTTAAGAAATAATGACTGAAACTTAGAATGGTTAGAAGATAAGAGGAAACCAATGAAGGAATGATGTGCAGAAGCTAAAGGACAGGAGGAGAACGAACAACAGTGTCAAATACAGCAATTCCTTCAAAGCAGTAGGTTGAGCAAGAGACAGGCAGTTAGGAGCCCTGTGATCTCACATCACTTCATAACCATCTAGTTCTATAGCCTGACAGCTCTAATCATTTGAACGCACAGGTTAGATAAGAATATGTCTTAGATGCCTAAATATTTACGTTAAAAATTTCACCATATCAGAGTAAATAGCTTATTTGGTATTCATTCTGTGATTGTTACTGGGCTTCTACTTCCTAATACCTTTCTTATAGGCTATCACAAAATTTTATCCAGTAAGCATTGCAACGTCTTTACTTACCTTCTATGCTCAAACTTCCCAGCCATGTAGGCATTCTCAGCCATAAGATATCTTATTGCTTGAGGATCCTAACTTTTAAAAATTATAGTGGTTCTATCCCAGTCTCTACAAATAAAAAAAAAAAGTCAAAGTCAAAGATATTATGTTATGGACTGGTTCTTTGGAAATATAACTTCAAGAATACTGTAAAATACTATTAATACTTTGTAAAAAGTATATATACTTAAGGTCTGGGACTCCATAACTAAGTACTTTGCATGTTCACCCTTCACTTTTCTTATTTTTTTCCTCTAAAACATTTTATCCCAGACTAAAAATGGAAACATTTAGGGAAGAGAAAGAATAGTATCGATGAATTTCTTTTCTGTAATATTCTTGTCCTTTATAGTCCGAAAATAACTAAGAGTGCTGTTCTTTTTGGCATTTGGAGTAAAACTGGTTCTTAACATTTTTTTGAGTGAACTTATATATCAGACACCAAAGAACAAATAAGAAGTGTAAAATCAGCACTGACTGTACCAATTCCCACTACAGTTTTCTGTCTTTAAACACTTTTTTAAAGTTCAGTATAAATTGCTTGACAATGGCATTCACAGCTGTGGTAAGGGGATGGGAAATGGATTTTCGTTGCCAAGTTTCCTTTCAGTGGTACATGTAGCAGTCCTTTCTAACTCTGTGGTTACACCCAACTCAGCATAGATAGTCCCCAGGAACGGCAAATTTTTTCCTTTCTGTAAATTTGCAGTGGCAGCCAAGGAAAACAGAAATCATTGTGACTTGATGGAAAGAAGGAGACAATTGCCAACTGGAAGGTGGCAGTGGAAAGAGATACATTTTCAAAAGAAATGGATCTAAACAGGAAGACATGTACCTATATGAAAATTCATGAGGCAAAGTGTAGAAGTGCGGTGGAGACCATTTGGCCATTGATGACAAAAGGAGAGAGAAACAGAATTGATATTGTTGTGGAAATAAACTACACTAAATTGCTGAAGATAGGAGATGCATGGTGTTTTCTGAATGCAGCCATAATACTGATACAAAAACAGCATCCAGAAGTGATGGGGGTAGAGCTGGGGCTTTATCTAGACAGCCGCTGAAAGTTTCATTCTGCTAAAAGCATATATCTGATAAATTCTTGACTTGCTTTACTAATAGTTTCATCTCTCACATGGTTGAGGAAGCAGTAAGGAGAACTGCGACTCAACTTAATTGTGAATTTCAGGGAAAGACTAGATGGTGATGTGTCAGTAACAGGAAACTTGTGAGATGATTACCCTGATATTTTGGAGATTTGTGAGAGTGAGGGGTGAGAATAATGAGAAGAGCCAGAAACATGCCGTGGTCTTCAGGAAAACAGATTTCAAAGAAACCAGACAAAAAAGTGTTCACATTTTTTAAAAGGGACATAGCTCAAGAGGAAAGGGCAGTGCTAAAAAGAGGAGGGGGAAAGTTTAAATTTGCAGTTATTACTTTCAACTGAAAAAAGAATTTTTAAAAAAATTCAAGCTTTAAAGAAACAAAAAGAATTCATTTATTGGATAGTGGCCTCTCCAATCATTAATATTAAACAAATTGTACACAATTGCCTCTGATTAATGTAACCAAGGGAATTCTTATATTACGTGAGAACTTAGGCTAGCTCAGTGTTGTTAACCTTTTATTTATTTGTTTGTTTATTTATTTATTTATTTATTTATTTATATTTTTTATGTATGTGGACCTTGATTCTTTTGGCAGTCTGGAGAAGCCTGTGGATCCCTACTCTTAATAATGATTTTTAAATACGGAGGATTACAAAGGAAACCAATAATATTGAAAGACACTGATCAAATTTTTAAAAACAAAGTTGTGATAAAGTAAATACATGTCTCCATTAATGCACTAAATAATAAGACCTAGCAGCAGGCCCAATAACTATTGGAATTTTGAATAACAGTGAGTGTAAATGATATTTCAAGATACCTGCAATATGATATGGTGTGAAAATATCTCAGCCACAGGTACTATTGAGGATTGTTATGTAAACTCATACTTTAAGAAATGCTACAATACAACTAGACATTTGTGTAAATAAAGATGTAATTTTTTTCCATCCAAATTCATAGATCCCCTGAATTCTATTCAGAGAATGGCTGAATTCTATCCAAGGAACCATGAAATTCTATGGAAGTGATGACATATGAAGTTTTACCAGAACCCATTTTCTGCATATTAAAGCCCAAAATTTTTAGAATTGCATAATAGGCCCTCAATATGGCATTGGAGGGATAGGATTCAGAGCCAGATTACCTGGATTCAAATCCCAATTCAGCCACCTACCAGCTTTGTGATCAAGGGCAAATTACTTAATACCTCAATGCCTCAATTTTAACATCTGTAAAATGAAGTAATAATAGTATGTATATCTGTGAGTTTGTTCAAAATTTCAAAGAAATAATTCTTGTATATAATAATTAGCTATTACTAATACCTAGTTAATCTCATTTCTCACTTTATTTATCCTCTATCTCTAAACTGTGCTCAGCCATGGTAAGCTAATTGAAATTTCCCAATCATACCAATATTATTTCACCCCTCCTTGCCCTTACTGATATTACATCTTCTGTCTGAAGAATCTGTCGTAAATATCTTGCAACTCTCCCCTTTTCTTGTTCCTAACCTTGTGCTCTAGAATCCACCAAACCAATCTAACAATACTTTAATGAAGCCATTTTACCTTATCCAGAGCAAATTAACCGATCCCTTCTTTTAGCCCTATAACATTTCTTCTGACAAGCAAATTCCAATAAGTATTGATCCCGGCACTGTGAGGCATAATACTCTTACATATGTTTATCATAGCAAATGTTGCCCTTATCTACTTTTGTAACTTTTTCAGCCCAGCAAACATAAGTTTCTTAAGAATAAGTTCCATGATTTGATGATGAAGCTCCTATGACAAGCTTAAAGCAATATAGTTCTGATGAATGAATGAATGAATGAATGAATGAATGGACAGATAGATAGATAAATAAATAGATGGGTGGATAGATGGATGGATGGATGGATAGATGAATGAATAGATGAATGAATAGATGAATGCATGTTGTAATTCAGGATTTTCAAGCATTCATATGAAGGCAGAGATCAAATAGCTATGCTAACTGAAAATAAAAAATATTTAATATCTCAAATGATTGCCTTGTAATTATGATCCTCACCCTGCATTTCTTATGAATTTCTATACAGGCATATGTCTTCTTGACATCTTAGAATTATTTCTAATTTATTGAGTTGCTATAGAAATCAAATGAGAGAATGTATAATATAATGCTTCGTGAAATGTAAAAAAACTATGTATGTGTAAATAATTAAACTGTATAATTTAAAAGAAGCTCTCTTGCAGTATTTCCCCTCACACTACCATTCCTGGCATGCTCTCTTTCCTTCCCACTGCCTATCTGGTCATAGTGTCACAGCCCTTCTCTGGACCAGGAAACATCCACACATCACTGGTTTCCTGAGGTCACAGAGCATTGGTTACTCAGAAAAGAAGGAGGAAGAGATGACTAAGTATTGCCTTTATTTTTTTCTTGACACAGAGATAAGTTCTGAGTCTGGCTTTGAAGTCAGGCTTCTTGGGTTCAAATCTTGAGTTCAAATCTTGAGTTCAAACCCTGAACTAGTTATGCTCTCTCTAAGCCTTGATTTTCTTCCTAACCTTCCATTTCTCTCTAATCAAGCTTTAATCTCCTTAGCTTCCATGTATTTCTGTAGGCATTCCCTGTTGTTATCTTATTCAGCCTCTCTGTATCAATGGATACAGGACATCATGCTTCCTTTCTTGAAATACTTTCTCCTCTTTGCTGCCTATGACTCCACTCCAAATTTCCTACCTACTTTATTGGCCACTGCCTTTTAGTTTCCTCTCTTGAATCCTGTCTTTCCACATAAACTTTAAGTCTTGGAGTGACTTAGAACTCAGGCCTGAACTCTCTTTTCTTCTTTTTCTATATTGAAGGATATCTCATTCAGTACTAAGACTGAATACCACCTGTAAGCTAAAATACTAATAAGTTCCAAATTTACATGTCCTACCCTGACTGATCTCCTGGATATTAGACTCATATCCAACTTGGCATCTTTATTGGATGTCTAAAAGACATGCCAAGCAAAATTCTGGATTTCCCTCAATCCAATCTCCACCAGGGGAAAAAAAAAAAAAAAAAAAAAAAAAAACCCACCAAAACCCACTTTTGTCCCCATTCATCCCCATCTCAATCATGACACAACCTAACTGCTCAAGCTAAAAACTATGAGTCATCCTTCATTTCTCTTCCCATCACCCTCGCCCACATTCATTCTATTACCTAACAGCTCTACCTCCAAAAGTTCTCTTGCATCTGTCCTGAATATTGAATCACTTTCACTTCTACCACTAGCATTTAAGTCAACATCATCTTTTTTCTGGACTATTCAATAGTCTTGTAACATGTCTATTTATAATTGTTGAACCCTACAATCCATTCTCTATGGTGATCTTTTAAATTATAGATCAGACTATGCCATTCTCTTCTTCTGATTCTTGCAATATAATCTAAACCCCTTCCCATTGTCTACAAGGCTTTATATGTGCTGGCACCCAGCTATGATCTCATTCCCTAATCTAACTCTTCTCTTTGCTCACATTAGCCTTCTTCCTGTTTCTCTTAGTTTATTTACATTTCCAGAGCCTTTATGCACACTGTTCCCTTTTTCTAGAATGTTCTCTGAAACACTTGTATGCATAACTCATTTATCATTTAGGTGTGAATTTAAAAATTACTGTCTCAAAGAAGTCTTCTCTCATTACTCTATTTAATATCCATCTTTATTACACTTTCCTATTTTATTTTCCTCATGCCACTTATTACTATCTGAAACAATCTTATTTATCTTCTTATTTGTTACCTGTTTCCTTGTCTAAACTATAAGCTCAATCAGACCAGTGTCTTATTAAACACTGTATTCCTAGGGCCTAGAATACGAGTGCACATAGAGTGGACACTCAGGGCATATTGTTTGAATAACTAAACAAGTAAATAAATGAGTGGCTAAATTCTGTTAGAGTATAGCAGTTGTTATGAGGACTGAGATAATGCATGTAAATTGCTTAGCATGATGTCTATCACATAGTAAGTACTCAAAAATATTCAATAAAAAACGTTAGCTCTTATTTTTATAATTAGATTTTTTGTCACGTTATTTGACAGAAAATGTAGAAACAATATGTTTCGAAACAGGTAACTTTCTGAGTAAGAAAAAAGGTCATGTTGGAAAGGGAGGGGAAAAGAAGCAAAACAATAATGACAAAATATGAAGTTCCTCAAGCACTGATTTAAGAGACTAATTCTAGGGTAAAAGAGTGTCTGAAGAAAGGTATATGGGGCCACCTTAAAGGATCTAGGTTACCAAGGACAAATTCCGCCAAATTCTTAATTTTCCTGACAACCAGTTCTTCGTCTTTCATCACTTTTTAGACAAAGAAAAATTAATTATAAATCCAATTCTTTGCTCACAGAGAAGAACCATCTTTGGTGGTGGGAAAGAGGTAGGAGAACATGGAGACCCATAGGAAGGAGAATAATCTATTTTTGGTATCATCAAACTCAAGATTTCACTCTCTGGGAGCTTGTTTTTAAAATGTTCTTTCTGTGATGGTCGCCAGATAGAAAGGAGGTTAGGAGGATGGGTACAGGGTGGGAAGGGATTAAGAGGTACAAATTGGTAGTTAAAAAGCAGTCATAGGGATGTAAAGTACTGCACAAGGAATATAGTCAATAATATTATAATAATTATGTATGGTGTCAGATAGATACTAGATTTACTGGGGTAATCACTTTGTAAGTTATGTAAATGTTTAATCACTATGTTGTACACCTAAAACAAATATAAAATTATATATCAACTGTAATTGAAAAATTAAAAGAAAATAAAATAAAGTGTTATTTCTAGTATGGCTTACAACTGGCCTGGCCATATATGCCACTAAGCATGCAGTAGTGGACATTGTGACCTTTTCCCACATTTCCTTCAACTATCTTTGAAAATAACATGGAGTAATGGCGGAGCTAGTGGCCATCAGTCATAGAAGTCCCAGTCAAGCAAAAACTTAAGGAAGGTATGAGAAAGGAATATATTTTTCTTATGAATCACCTTGAAGCAGGCCACAAGGAACCATGAAGAGGAGATTTTAGGTTAGGACAGAATGAAGAAGAGCAAAGTTTATACAGGCATTCATTGTGACTATACTCATTTCAGAAATAACTAACAGGCATGTTATAATTGCTCTATCAAAACTCGAGACATATTAAAGTCCCAGTAAGAACATAACTAAAAGTGTTAAGAATGAACTCTCTCCCACTGAAAGCCTTCACATATGCATTCTGCCCACATAGAGAACTGCACTTAAGACTGGATTAGATTGGGTGCAGCTTCAGCTGATGTGGTGTTAAAACACTGGGAGGTTTAGTTTAGATGCTATCTGAAACCTGTAAGTCTGAAAATATTGTAGCAACACAGTGTTCCAAAAAGTTACAGTTATGCTAATACAACGGAATCAAGGAAATGGCGCCCCCAAAATAAAACAATAGATTTAAGAAAACATTGCTCCAAAGCTACAACCCAGCGAGATGAAAAAGGAAAATTACGTAGTGACAAGACCAGTCTTTTGACTCAAGACAGATGAGCGTTCAAAATAGACTCTACTGAGTGGCTTTGAGAAAGGTGTTGAACTAGCACGGTGCCCACCATCTAGTAGGGACCAGTAAATGTCTGCTGAATGAAAGAACTGCTTTGAACTTCAGTGAACCTACCTATAGAATGGGGATAAAAATTATATCTATCCTACAGGATTATCATGAGGATTAGAGCTAGTGTAGATAAACTATCAAGTCCCAAAATACATGCCCAGAATATTACAACTGTTATATAATTTTCCTTTACCATCTTAGCAATTCTCTCTTTGTGATATATCCTTCTAGTATTGTCCCCCTTAGGATTGTCAGGTCCAGCTATTTGTATTCTTTCATCTTTTCTTAAGGATTACTTAATTTGGAAGAGCACATGTGACAGATCTGTTTCCCTGCACTGCAGGTTTTATTAAAGACTTTGCCTGATCTTGGTATTGTCTAAGAATTCCTGTTTTCATACATAAATTGACTATAGCTAGGTATATAAGAAATTAACTATTGATTGTATATACAGGAAATTATTGCTATATGTGTCTTCAAAGTTTATAAATTTCTCTAAAATAACATTTTACTTCACGAAGCTCTTGGGTCTTTGTAAGGAAGAAAATAACTCTAGGGGGTAAAGGGAGTTTTAGACAACCCAGATTTCTGGGTAGAAATTTAGATATGATGGTAATCTGGTTGTGCCATCTGTCACCCTTTTGAGTGTCAGTGTAAATTCAATGAAACTGGCCAGTCAGGAGGCTGTGCCTTCTCTTTCTCAATTCCATTCTTCCAAAAACTGGGAGCTTAGACAAAAAGGAGGTCAGAAGTTCAGTTCACCTCAGTTCAGTAAACAAATATCGAAAACCTACTCTGGTTTAGGTACTACAGACACACAAGTGAATAAGACGAGGTCTCAGTCTCCAAGAACCTCACTCTTCACAGGGTGAAAAAGAGATAAACAGGTCATTTTATTATAGAGAAATAAATAATAGAAGATTGGTGTTGATTGAGTCCTTTGTAAGCCTAGAGAAGGGCATGCAGCCCAGCCTCCATAGAGAAAAAGCCATAATGAAAGAAAGGGAAAAAAGTTAGTTCAGGAAAGTCTGCTGATGGGAAGACACATTTCTTCTTAGTATGGATCAGAAATAGGAACAGCTTAGACTTAGGGAATATATATGTTTTGTGGACTCAGAAAGGGAAAGCCAAAATGCTTGTAGCTGGGCTTAGAACTTTGGACAAAAATTCTCTCTGTATGTCCTCCATTTGCATCCCTCTGCTGTTTTACTGCATTAGACTCCTAACTCGTCTCTAGGCTCCAATCTTACTTCACTTCAAACAGCACATATATTATATGACTGCCCATAGTGTAATCTTCTTAAGTGACATTTGGTTCTGTCTCTCACTTCCTGAAGGTATTTATTGTCTATAGAATAAAGTTCTGTTTTCCAGTTGCATCTCTAACCACTTGTCTTTTCCATTATATTGTCCAGTGTTTGCAATACATAATCCATTTCACACTTCTTGGCCTTCATACATGCTGCTCCATCTGCTCTAATGCTCTACCACCTATCTCTACCTACATCCTATTAAAGGCTCAGCCGAGGCCATGCTTTCTTCTAAGAAGCCTTTGATAACAATGCTCCCCAATATTACGCCGCTTCCCCTGCCACAGCAGTTTTCAATTGGGTTTAAATTTTTCTCTCTTCTCTGCACCCACATTGTAATCCTCCATTATGTTTTCTATTGCCCCCACTGAGGATATAAACTTTCTGAATAGCAGAGCTTTGCCTTTGTCATGTTTCTATCACCAGGTGTACTCCAGTGACCGGCTGGACTCAGCTTGTCCTCCACTCAGCACTCACTTTTTACCCATCTCCCACTTTTGTGCCTTGGGAGGCTGAATTGCGGGCTCTCTTGTATTTGCCTGCCAGTTGCGTAGGCCTATGGGAGGCCCCTAATGAAGACTGGAAGATAAGAAGAGAATAAGATCTGAAAATAAACCAAGTTGCTGTTAATTGGCTGTATCCCTCTCTTTATGGGTATGGTTCCTCTCAGGAGGCCCTCTCCAAGCAGTTTTCCTTTCTGGGTTGTAGCAACCTCTTTGGATTGTTGCCTAGAGGTAGAAGTGGCTCTCCACTGTTACTAAGATCCGGAGTTTTACACTCTACCTTGTTAGTGTCCTAACCCCAGCCTACGCCTTTGCAAATTTCCCCATTTATTAAACTTGATGCAAATCACCTCATTTAAATGCCCTATTTGTCTTCGGACATACCAGCACATGAAAGTAACTTAACAGACATTTTGGAAGGAAGAAAAGAAGGAAGGAGGAATGGAAGGGAGAAAGAAAGGAAGGAAGAAAGAAAGGAAGGAAGGAAAGAAGGAAGGAAAAAAAAAGGGAGAAAGGAAGGGAGGGAGGGAAGTAAGGAAAGAAGGGAAAGAGAAAAGAATAACATCTAAATAAGGTATCTTCTGAGCTGAATTTTCTAAGCACTTTTTGTATTTATGATCATTGTATTTACCATCTCTAGTAGTTTGATTTGTGAAAACTGTGGTGAGAGGACTGTGCCAGCTCTGGCTTCCTAAAAGGAGGGTGAAAGGAGAAAAGGGAAAGCCATATTAAAAAAAAAATCTTCACATCATCTGACCAGAGTGCAAATGTAATTCTAGTGCCATCACAGAATAGCTTCTGTGGGGAAGAAAGGCCCACAAGGGAAGTGAGAAAAGCCAGAGGTAGACTTGAAGAGAGCAAGAGGAAAGGGTTTACATGGCAGAAGAAAGGATTCGTGGAACCAAAAGACTCCAGTGTTTAGGGAAGCTGGTAGAGAATTGATTAACCACAGATCAAGATAAATTAATATAAAAGTCGCCATTGTTCCTGCTCAGCTTTTCTGAAGATGATGAAAGTTTCTGATATATCTGAGTGTGAAGAATTTGATTTGAACTCCAAAGCCTCTGATACTAGGAAAGCCTCTGCTCAGGTGGCCAGCCTGGCAGGAGACTGTCCTAGATAAAGGTATTGGTGTTCCAGAGTCTCGGGCCTCAGGCAATGGAAGGAGTTTGTGTTAAGCCTTGTCATCATGGTCCTTACTCCAAAGATGGCTGTAGCCACTTCAATGTCATTTTCTTCCATTTCAAAAGGCAAGTGTTAATGAGTATGCAACTCAACATATCATTCCTATTTCCCCCTAAATCTCCTTATTCATGACTTTTATACATAAAAAGGCAATGGATATTGCTAAATAGGAGTATCAAAGCATATTGCCACATTTTGTTCACCACAACTGAATCATTCATTATTGCCTACGTCCAATGACCATTCCCAAAATTATTTCGAAAGTGAATTTTTAACACAAACCTATGTTTTTTTTCCAGACTACATGTCCTTCAGTCCTTAATTTTGCAGCTGGACTATACCTTGAATACATGCACAAACAATATAAAAAGGCCTTTGGCCCAGGATCCAAGTGGCATTTGGAATTCTAACCTGCTGGGAAATGTTTACACCTACTTCTCTTGAATAAAAAGCAGCTGAAGGGAAGTTACTCTGAGCAGTAATTGCATGTTTTGTAAAAGCTATTGAAAGTTGCACACAGATGCATTTTACAAAGACCTAGAGGGGTGTTCACACTTCTTGGCAGGTGTGTAAGCCTGTGGCTCTATCAAACCAGGGACAAGAGCCACAGAGGTGGCTCAGGTGGTCTTGAACGAGTCTCTATTAGATGAATTTAAACATTCCCCCCACATCTGTATGGCTTGGCAGCAAGTTGCAACCGTGTTTCTGTCATTTGAGTCCTTCAAGTGCTGCTATCTTCCCATAAGCTGTAATGAATCCCACAGTCAAACATCGCATGGTGTGTAATCTTCACAACACCTGCACTCTTCAAATCCTGTCTTTGACTTATGTGAGAGTGTTTATCACTTCACTGGCATTGCATGGCACAAACTAGACATAATTGTGACCTGGAAAGTTTGAATACAGAAACCAAATAAGAATAAAAGAAAAGGAATCTCAGTTTAACATGGAGCACTAAGAATGAGCTCAGTATCAGAGTGTTGGAAGGCCCTCACCAACAGTTGTAGAAAACCAGGCTTGTATTTGGATATTACTTTCACTGGAAAATACTATTTTGTTACATTAATGTCTGTGCTAATTATTATAATAACCCTGAGTTTGTACCAGTAACAAATCAATTGTAATGAGCAGAACAAAAGAATCTAGGTAGAATTCTTCCCTATAAATATGCTCCTGTCAATTCAGTCAAAACACAATGCTAGCACACTGCCAGTGTCAGTAAATAACAAATTTTAAAACTGGTATGTCCTTTTAATCTCTTAATTGGCTGTGTATGTAGGAAATCAGATGAAAAGCTAAGTCTCTGCCCACCTGGAGTTTTGAAGGATGGTTGTACTTACAGCTGTCTCAAGTTGTCAGTAGTTTGCTAAGTATCCAAGTCTGATTATGTGTAAAGGTAAGGACTTTTGAGTGTTATATAAGGGGCCTCATTCTGAATCTTGAACTATAAACAAAAGAATTTTTTAGTGGCTCATATAGTTTCTTTTAATAAGTGGGGTTGATTGTCTTAAAAGTTAATCCCACTTTTAAAATGGTTTCACAAGTAAAATACTTAAGCAAAGAAAGAAATAATTTCCTCCTAAAATAAATCTACAAACTGAGACATAATTGACTTTAAAAGTTGTCTGTGTAAAAGATTAAATTGTTTAAGCTGCTTTTTGCATGTGTTACCTTATTTTGTCCTCAACCCAGGAAGTAGGTAGGATAGGTAATAATAGTCTGTTTAAGAGGGTTAGAAAGGTAAAATGATTTCCTTAAAGTCACAATACTAATTAGTAGTTAAACTATTTCTAGAACCCACATCTCTATGCATCTTGTTTCTCATAACACATTTTTTCCTGATAGGTTATTTATTGGTTGGGTCATTTGTGGTACTTTATGATGAGTGCTAAGAGGATCCTAGGAAAAAGTCTTCTATATTGGGTTGTTGGCATGTGTTGCTATCTATATAAACACATCTTTAGAGTCTCTCAGAAATGAACAGAGTTGCTTTTGTTCCACTAACAGAGTAAACAGTGGATAATAGAAGAGGGAGAAATATTACTTAACTTTGGGGACCACTGAATGTAAACATTGGAGTGTGTGCATGCATGTGTGTGCATAAAAAAATCTAAAGCTATTGCATAATAACACACCACAGCCCATAATATGATGGAGTGCTTTATGTCTCACAATATATTATGAAGCATCCAGATGCCATAGGTCAATCAAAGTCAGGATGGCTGAAATGCGTGTTAAAGTGTAGGAGATTAAAATATTATGCCTAACACTGTATAATGCATCATAGAAAAAAATCTTTGTAAGTATAAATTAGCTTTACTGTTGAGTACAAAATCTTCCTTTTGGTTATTTATGAAGCTTCATTTTGAAGATTGTCTTCACCAACTAACAAGCAAATCAGAACTTGTCATGTGCAAATCTTGTGAAGATTGCAAGGCCAGTATATAATTAGCCTCAAAAGAGTGTGACCAAGTTGGGTAAAAAATAAAAACATTATGAAAAGGAAATAAGAGGACCAAAAAAAGGTCAGGGTGTGGTCAAACCATGAGAACCCTTTAACTTTAAATTATCCTGACATGCTTATGTTCAAAGGCTCTTAAAAAAGTGAAATTATGAAACAAATATTCCTATTCTGCTATTCAAAGGGCTGCTATTGTTCATAGATCAAAGAATCTGATGATGAAGAGAAGTTTATACAGCTCTGAGTATGAAAAATATTCCAATTGAGAACAACAAAAACAGAGCTGGCAGCAGGAGAAAACAGGAGTACGGAGGAGGAAGGATCAGAACAACGGATTGCCGCATTACAAGTGCTCAGCACTTATCTGCTGAATAACTGAGTAAGCCTGCAAGAGCTCTTTTTTCTTTACACTGTTTCATCAACCCCATCCTTCATCATTGATCTCTGGTCTCTCCTTCTCCCTGGTTATCTTCCTGTTCTCAAATTATAAAGCAATATTCCAGTGCTACACATTACTCTTTGGCTAATCATGTACATACTGCCTTGAAGTCATTTTTGCATTTCCTGTAAGGCACATACCACCCTTTCTCACCACAGAGAATCTTGCTTGTGAGGTCAGATGGTTCTCACAGATGACTCGTAGGAGAAAATTCCCAACTAATTGCTGTTGTTTAAACCTTCTCTAGTGTCAGCCTCCAGAGATGGAATCTTGGTTTCCACAGGGACCATGACATAAGCAGGGTCTGTCAAGGCTTTAGTTAATGAACCCTGTTGAGATCATCACCCATCAGGGTGGGGTACGAGAAGACCCTGGGTGTGAAGGCTTCAAGGGGAAAAACCCAGGAAGTGGTCAGATGACTCAGTGGTGGCACTTTGTTGAGTCAGACCTGGGAACTAATACTGTAATGTTTTAATGTGCAATAGTGAACCAAGATTCCAAAAAGGTTTTTACACCTATTGTCTATAAGGTACTCACTAAATTCTGGGACTACTCTCTTGTTTCTACATTTTCCTTATTTAATCATGGAATTTGTGTTTTTAGAATCACTGTTATACCCCAGCCAGGATATCTATAGAGAGTTAGCTGCTCTATGGGACTAAAATGATCCTCATACTATCCTCATTATCTATAAATGTGTAATTAGTTCAAAAATATATATTGAGCACCTAGAATGTGTCAGAAATTCTATTATTAGTTCACATTGAGGGAGTCTGCAAACCATATTCTGCTAAAAACATTTTCAGTTATTATAATATACCCTTTTCATTAAGTTATCAGTTCTCTGAGAAGCATCATTATACAAATATCTTATTCTTGTCACCAGTCAAGTAAGTTTCTGTGTAACTCATATAAGACAAGGAGAAGCAATGGAGAAAAGGAAATAAGTTCTTATTAACAGAGCATATTGAGTCTTTCCCAGAACTGAATAAGCAATAAGGAAAGAACTGACAGGGCAAGGGTAGTGAGAATCATATAGCTGTTATACAACCACTCATCCAGATTATAAATTGCTAAGACAAAGAGAGCCTTCCTACAGAGCTAATTTCCCCAACATCTGTACTACTTCTTGGTATGAATATAGAACTTTTCGTGGTCTTTGTGTCCAGTAAATCTTTTTGGACACGAAAACTTAAAAATTTCTACTTTAGTAAACGTATTATTTCAAAGGAAAAAACAAAAAACAAACAAACAAAAAAACACTAGCCCAGAAGTCAGCTCTAAACTCTATGGGTTCCAGTAAATGTTCCTAAAAAGAAATATTCTGGGAATGATTTTCTTACTCTGTGTGGTAGATAGAGTAATCGCTCCTAGAGATGTCCACATCCTAACCCCCAGAATCTGTGAACATTTTACCTTACATGGCAAAAGGAAATTTGCACATGGAATTAAGTTAAGGATCTTGAGATGAGAAGATTATCTGAAATTATCTCAATGGGCCTAGTGAAATCAGGGAGACAATAGGATCAGAGTCAGAAAAAGAAGATGAGACAAGAGAACCAGAGGTTGGAGTGACAAGCTTTGAACATGGAGGAAGGGGCAATGAGCTAAGGCAAGCGAGAGGCCTCTAGAAGCTGAAAAAGGCAATGGCGTCTCTCCTGGAGCCTCCAGAAGGAATGCAATCCTGCTGACGCCTTGATTTTACCTCCATAAGACTCATTTTGAATCTGACTTTCAGAACTGTAAAATAATAAATTTGTATTGTTTTAAGCCACTGAGTTTGTGATAACTGCCACAACAGCAACAGAAAATTGTATTAGTATGTGCCATCGCTGAATAACTGATATCTTTTGATTTCATTCATCTACCAAATATTTCCATGCTAGTTATTTCATCTTTTCTAATACTCTGGAAATTGAGGATATAAGAGTAAGCTAAAAAGACATGGTTTCTGTTTCATTAATTTTATCATCTAGAAGGAGATTAGATTATGTTCATTTACAGATGAGAAAATTTATGGATTTATCCTATGTGGAAAATTAAACCGGTTGTTTGTTTGGGAAAACAAAACAACTAGATAACAATTTTTTCACTTTTTAATAAGTTAGGTAGGTGTCCCACTGTGACCCATTGCATTTTATGTCATAATTAAATAGTATTATAATTGTAACTGTGGTTGTCTGCTTGCCAAGTTCAACTCTGCCTCTGCTTTCTTTAAAAACTAGGGTCAGAGAAATAAATTGAGAATCTTAAAGGTCTTGTGATTCTTTACTTAATTCTCATGGAGCTATATATGTTCGAAACCTTAAGGTATACAAAAGATACCTCTAGAGCTAATGTTGGACTAAGTGCAAATAAATCTTCAGCAGTCAAGGATTTTGTTACAAAAGACTTTGAGATATTGATAATTAAATACAGTACGAAAGGGAAGTACAATCATATATCATTTTCACAGGCAGAAAAAAAAGACATATTATAATGGATGGAAAGCCTTCCTTTGCCCAAAAAGTTTAAGCTTCAGACCCCTTCACTTATGCAATTTAAGCTTCAGACCCCTTCATTTTTGCAGCTTACATCCAAGGCTCTTGGACAGGCAATAGGATGTGTTCACATGGCCATGAGTTTTTGTAAAATTTGAAAAAATAGACATTAAAACCAAAGACATTTTGGTTAAGGCAGCTATCTCTTTCTGCTCCAATTTTCTGTCCCACTTTCCTTCAGTCAGACAGTGTTGATATGGTGTTTCTTGGATCTGCCTAAGGTGAGGTTGGGTTGTGGATGCACATTTTTTGGTTCATTGGGATATACTGACATGTCCCACAACACCCAGAACTGGAATTATGTGGAAAGAAAAGGACATCTAAGGTTTGAAATGTATCGAATCAGCAGTTAGTCTTTAAATAACACTGTACCATGTAAATTTGTAGGTAGGAAACTGAATTCTCCTTGATGCTCAGTCATAATAGAAGTTCTCTCCTGTCAGGAATATTCTTGATAATGTTGTGTATACAATTACAAATGCACTTCACATTTTTTTTTCTTTTTTGATATGAATTTCACAAAATAGAATTTGTCAGAATTTCTGTGTTTTTATGGCAGAAACCTGTAGCGACTCTACCCAAAGTGAGTATGTCTGTTTGTAAAGTTGTCTAAGATTGCCCAGTAGACATCAGTTCCTTGATCTTTGGTGCATCTCAAGTATTAATTTACATTTATTTTTATTTTTATTAAGTTTATTGGGGTAACATTGGTTAATACAATTATATAATTTTCAGGTATATATTATAATTTGACATCTATATATTCCATTGTGATTACCACCCCAAGTCCAGTTTCCTTCAGCTACCATACATTTGATCCCCTTTGCCCACTTCACCCTATCCCCTATATTTGACTCCTTTTACCCCATATACCTCTTCTCTCCTCCCCGACCCCCTACCCTCTGGTAATCACTAGTCCATTGGCCATGTCCCTGAGTCCCTGTTTGTTTGTCCTGTTCATTTGTTGCTTCCAGGTTTATATCCCATATATAAGTGATATCATGTGATTTTCAACTTTTTTTATCTGGCTTATTTCGCTTAGCATGATTATCTCGAAGTCCATTCATGTAGTCGCAAATGGCAGTATTTCATCTCTTCTTATGGCTGAGTAATATTCCATTGTATGTATACACCACAGCTTCTTTAGCCAATCATCTATCGTAGGACATTTCGGTTGCTTCCATGTCTTGGCCACCGTGAATAGTGCTGCTGTGAACATCGGTGTGCAAATATTTTTCGGATATGAGTTTTCAAGTCTTTGGGGTAAATACCCAGTAGAGAGACTGCTGGATCACACAGTAGATCAATACTTAGTTTTTTGAGGAATCTCCATACTGTTTTCCATAGTGGCCGTACCAATTCGCAGTCCCACCAGCAGTGTATGAGGGTTCCTTTTCCTCCACATCCCTCCAACATTTGTTATTACTTGTCCTGTTGATTATAACTATTCTAACAGGTATGAGATGATATCTCATTGTGGTTTTGATTTGCATTTCCCTAATAGCTAGCAATGTTGAGCGTCTTTTCATTTATCTGTTGACAATTTGTATGTCCTCTAGGGAGAATTGTCTGTTCAGATCCTTTGCCCATTTTTTGATCGGATCGTTTTTGGATTTTTTTTTGTTGTTATTGAGTTGTATGAGTTCTTTGTATATTTTGGAAATTAGGCCCTTATCAGAGGCGTTGCTTGCAAATATATTTTCCCATTGAGATGGTTTTCTCTTTACCTTGTTGACAATTTCTTTTGCTGAGCAGAAGCTTTTTAGTTTGATGTAGTCTCATTCATTTATTTTAGCTTTTACTTCCCTTGCTTTTGAGGTCAAATTCATAAAATTCTCTTTAAGTCCAACGTCTTTGAGTTTAGTTCTTATGTTTTCTTCTATGCATTTTATTGATTCCGGTCTTATATTCAGGTCCTTAATCCATTTTGAGTTAATTTGAGTCTAGTTTCATTCTTTTGCAGGTGGCTTTCCAATTTTCCCAGCACCATTTATTGAAGAGGCTTTCCTTTCCCCAATGTATGTTTTTGGCTTTTTTGTCGAAAATTATTTGCCCATATAAACACGAGTTTACTTCTGGACTCTTGATTCTGTTCCACTGGTCCAAAACAGTGTCTGTTTTTCTGCTAATACCATGCCATTTTGATTACTGTCGCTTTATAGTATAATTTCAAGTCAGGCAGAGTGATGCCTCCAGACTAGTTCTTTTTTCTCAGGATGGTTTTGGCAATTCTGGTTTTTTTATATTCCACACAAATCTGATGATATTTTTTTTTGGTCTATTTCTTTGAAAACTACCAATGGGATTTTTATGGGGATTGCATTAAATCTGTATAATACTTTAGGTAATATGGTCATTTTAACTATGTTCATTCTTCCAATCCAAGAACATGGAATATCTTTCCATTTCTTTGTATCTTCTTCGATTTCTTTTAATAGGGTCTTGTAGTTTT
>NW_011888863.1:1355513-1364585 GCF_000151845.1 Pteropus vampyrus
GGTCTATTTCTTTGAAAACTACCAATGGGATTTTTATGGGGATTGCATTAAATCTGTATAATACTTTAGGTAATATGGTCATTTTAACTATGTTCATTCTTCCAATCCAAGAACATGGAATATCTTTCCATTTCTTTGTATCTTCTTCGATTTCTTTTAATAGGGTCTTGTAGTTTTCACTATATAAGTCCTTCACATGTTTCGTTAAATTTATTTCTAGGTATTTTATTCTTTTTGTTGCAATTGCAAAAGGAATTATCTTTTCCACTTCTTTTTCTGATGTTTCATTATTAGAGTATAGGAACATTATTAATTTTTGAACGTTGATTTTGTATCCAGAGACTTTACTGTATTTGCATATTGTTTCTAGCAGTGTTCTTGTGGATTCTCTTTAGGTTTTTCTATGTAGAGAATCGTGTCATCCACAAATAATGACAGTTTGACTTCTTCGTTTCCTATTTAGATGCCTTTTATATCTTTCTCTTGCCTGATTGCACTTGCTAGGCCCTCCAATGTTATATTGAATAACAGTGGGGATAGTGGACAGTTTTGCCTTGTTCCTGATGTTAGAGGGAAGGTTTTCAGTTTTTCACTATTAAATATAATGTTGGCTGAGGGCTTGTCATATATGGCCTTTATTATGTTAAGGTACTTTCCTTCTATACCGATTTTCTTAGGTGCTTTGATCATAAATGGATGCTGTATCTTGTCGAAGGCTTTTTCTGCATTTATTGATATGATCATATGATTCTTATTTTTTAATTTGTTTATATGGTGTATCACATTAATAGATTTGTGTATGTTGAACCATCCCTGTGCCCCTGGGATGAAGCCCACTTGATTGTAGCGTATAATCTTTTTAATATGTAGTTGTATTCGGTTCGTTAGCATCTTATTTAGGATTTTTGCATCTGTGTTCTTGAGATATATTGGTCTGCAGTTTTCTTTTTGTGTGTTATCTTTATCGGGTTTTGGTATCAGAGTAATATTGGCCTCATAAAATGAGTTGGGAAGTATTGCCTTCTCTTTGATTTTTTGGAAGAGTTTGAGAAGCATAGGTATTAAATCTTTTTTGAATGTTAGGTAGAATTCACTGGTGAATCCATATGGTCTTGGACTTTTACTTTTTGATAGGTTTTGAATGATTGTTTCAATTTCCATACTGCTGATCAATCTATTTAGATTTTCCAATTCTTGATTCAGTCTAGGAAGATTGTATTTTTCTAAGTACTGATCCATTTCTTCTAGGTTATTAAATTTGTTATTATATACTTTTTTATAGTATTCTTGTATGATCCTTTGTATTTCTGCGATGTCAGTCATAATTTCTCCTCTTTCATCCCTGATTTTGTTTATTTGTGTCCTTTTTCTTTTTTCATTAGCGAGTCTAGCCAGGGGTTTGTCAATTTTATTAACCTTCTCAAAGAACCAGCTCTTTGTTGTATTTATTTTTTCTATCATTTTTGTTTTCAGTTTCATTTATTTCTGCTCTAATTTTGGTTATTTCTTTCCTTCTGTTGACTTGAAGCCTCATTTGTTCTTCCTTTTCTAGCATTTAAAGATGAAGTGTTAGGTTGTTTATTTAGGGTCGTTCTTATTTTTGGAGCTAGCCCTGTAATGATATGAACTTTCCCTTATGGCTGCTTTTGCCATGTCTCAAAAGTTTTGATATGTTGTACTATCATTATCATTTGTTTCTGTGTATCTCTTGATCTCTCTTTTTATTTCTTCCCTGACCCAGTTATTCTTCAGTAGCATATTGTTTAATCTCCATGTATTTGTGATTCTTCCTGATTTCTTTTTGCAGTTGATCTCTAGTTTCAAAGCATTATCATCAGAGAATATGGTTGGTATGATTTCAATACTCTTGTTAACTATTAATTTAAAAAATCAATTAACCATCCTAAAGAAATAACTGACTTATTTCTTGGTTACTATTTGAAAAGGAAATTCAAATTCTATAGGGAAAAATATAGGAAAACAAAGTATTGTGGAAATTATCAGTTCATTAAGAAAACCATTTTATTATTTCTATGGAATTTAAGATATTCGTAGTACTTGTTAGCTTTCTGAAATTTATTATTTGATATTATGTCATTTTGCATTCTAAATAAATAAATAGACAGATGATAGATAGATAGATAGATAGATAGATAGATAGATAGATAGATAGATAGATAGATATTTCTAACTTGTATTCATAATTGTGTGTTTTTAAGAGTGGTTTCTCCAAAACGTTTAAGTTTTAGGTCCCATGGAGCTACCCCTGCAGGCGATAAGTAGAAAAAGATTAGAGGCACCTGATCAGGGAAAGCTTTCAGCATGTCCTAATTCATCACTGAGAAACCAGAACTACAGGATCTGATGTATTTAAACTCTAGAATCAGACAGCTTGGGTTTGAAATGGTAAGTTTGCCATTTACTGTATGACTTCAGGCTAACCACTTAATTTTACTAAGCTTCAGTTTCCTCATCTGTAAACAAAATAAGGAAATAATAATTATTACCTCAGAGGTTTGTCGTAGGAATCAAATAGCTTAATGAATATAAAGTGCTCAGCACAATGCCAAGCAAATAATGAGAGCTCAATATATTACTTTTAGGTGCTATTACTTTTCTATGTAAAACAAACAAACAAACAAAAAACAATTAAATCTGACATCTATCTTTCTCAGAGAGATGGTATAATAAAGAAATAATTAAGAAGCTTCAGAAGACAAAGAAATAAGACTAGAATTGAAATGCACCATACGCTTAATCATGGGGGTTCATAGTATATGAAAATGCTCAGCTATTTGTGCCAGGTTACAGGACTCCATGTGTGTGTGTACGTGTATCTGTTGGGGGCAGGTGGAGCATAAGCAGATGAAGGGCCAGAAAGGAGAACAGTGGCTTGCATGCCTGTGATGCCAGGCTCCCTATTTCTGCCCAGCTTCTGCTGCCCCTCTGTGTGGGTACCTATTCAGATGTCCTGGACTTCGCCTTCCAAGATTTTCTCAGTTAAGAAACATTAATATGGAAGCTCGCATGTGTTCAGTGCTGTGCTAAGTCCCAAAGCAAGTGCAAGCCCCAGGCTGCGTCTCCCCTACTCAAGAAAGCTTGGCACAGAAACCTCCATGCATCAAGCCATTCTTCAGCCCTGAGTATGCTATAACATTCTCAGAGATAGGCACAAAATAATGTGCTCACAAAGCTGCTGCTTCTGTTATGAAGGAAATGGGCAGAATGGAAGAGATTTATGGTTTGGGCAAAAAGGAGGATCCACAACAAGAATCAGAGTTTTCACTTTTCCTAGGAAGGAGAATATAAACAAAGATTTTTATCTAATAAGTCTACTGATTTTGTTTCGTCACTGGGTTCACTACTTTTGAGACCATGGGTCACTTGAAGTTCAAATCACAGAATTTTGAACTAAAGACAGAAATGTACTCTTGGTGCTACATGCATAATGATTAACCAGCCTCATTTAATCCACCCAACAATCTCCCAGGGAGGAATTGCAGGCAGTGTCCACTGTTTATCTATTAGGAAACTAGTGTTCTAAGAAGCTAAAGGAGTTGTCTAAGATTTCCCAATAGAGACCAGTCACCTTGCCATCCCACAGAAAACATACAAATATATATGAATAAATACTTTGACTATTAACACAGGCTTAATGTATATGAAATTATGTAAATATTGTGAAATAATAATTTTTTTCTTCCCTTGGTATATTTCTTCCTCTTCACTGCCCAGAGCAGAGAATCTATCTCCAGCTACTGGCTCAGAAGAGCCACATGAAGGGCAAACACCCTTTGCTCTTCCTAGACCTGGTTTCCGAGAGCCCAACTCTTCAGAGGATATGGGTGATTCGAGGAACAAGCCAACTAGTGAAGGTAAAACAAAGGCAAAAAGATGTTTTTCACAATTTGCCTCAAAAAAAAAAAAGTTTTTTTCTGGATTTTAGGATAGAGAGAGAGGCAAAAACTAGCCCTGAGGGTATAGTGGCTGAGAATGTCTAGGGCAGAGCCCGGGAGAGAGAACATGAACCTGGGCAGCGAATTTGGTATATAGGACAAAGGGTCACTAGCAAGGATTCTCATGATCCTAGAATGCTGCAGATGCAGGAGCAAGTTCCTGTCCCCGAAGGTGTCATACAACCAGCACGATATCCACAGGCTTGAAGGTGCCATACTGACACATGGTTGACAGTTTCTCTGTGGCAGTCTATGTGGAGCAGATCCCACCCCACACAGGGCCTTCGAGTTTATCATGTCCTTCAAACACTTACCGCGACTTTAGGAAGAGTCCCACCAAAGTTTCCAAAGTTAATTTTTTTGCCATGCTAGTAGATTGATGTCTGAAAGTTGAAATTAAGTTGAATTTTAGAAAAATAAATAACAGCTTACAAACCTGAAGTCCTTGCCTGAGATTTAAACCCACCATTTTATCTTTAAAAAGGGGTAGGGGGAGCTGACATAAGTACATTGGCATTAATTTAGAACTATAGTTGTTACTGTTGAATGTGTCAGATTCTGTTTCTCCAAAACAATCAAGGGATACTTTTCCATCTCCTTATCTGACACCTACTAAATAAAGGTTTAAAAAGGGGTTTAAAAAACCATCAGATATTATCATGTGAGTTCTCCCTCTGGTGAAACCTCTCATAAAAGAGACTTACATTATCCATTGAGAGATCTCACAAATCTAAAATTTAGTGCATTCCAAGGTAGACACTACACACTGGGGCCTTATCTCAAAAGAAGAACTGACATCTTGAATATATAGGGCACTCAAAACTTTTACTTTCTGTCCTTTAGGCATTCTGAACTCAAAGCTTCCTAATCCCAATGACAAGAAACAGATTTCTTTGGAAAGGAAAACAGATCTAAATTATCAGTTAAGATTATGCTGCACATCTACTGTCAGTTAAATTTTTTTAGCCACAGTTTGCCTCGATTAAAGCTCAGCTACTTTCTTTCTCAAAATTACTCTGGCAAAATTACTGTTTTTCCTCCCAAGTACATATTAAGTAGAGTTGTCCATACAAGAGTATTGTGTGTTGGTCCCATTTACTGTCTTGCTTCCCACACAATCACAACTTTAGTTTTCATGCGTCTGTGGCTTTGCTCCTGCTATTCTCTCCGTCCAGAGTGCCTTTCTCTTCATTGGGTCCTGGGTTAATCTCCTTTCCTCTGTAAAATTCTTTTTAGCTTCCCCCGACGAGCTCTTCACTCCCCTTCGCTCCCATCTCATTTCACACAAGACTTTGGTAGTACATAAAAAGTACTGTCCCATTCCCACATTGGAGTTTTTGTACTTCCTGTCCTGAAAAGTTTGCTGCTCACAATGTTCTTCCCCAGATAAACACAGTTCACTTCTGTACCTTCTTCAGGTCTTTTTTGCAAGTTTATCTTCTTAAAGAAACCATCTCTGACTACTCACATTAAAAATATAACTACTCTCAATTTTCCCCACTGGTCCTTTTCTGTTTATTTTTTTCCCTCTATCATTATTAAACATGCTATGTAGTTCACTTTTCTTATTTATCTAGTTCATTGTTTGTCTTCCTCAAATGTAAGATTTTTGACTATTTTATTCACTATTCATCATCCGTAATACCTGGCACACAGTATACACTCAATAAATATTTGTCAAATGAATGCATGCGTGGCTATTACACCACTGTAATTAAGTACCTAACCACTTATGTATGTTCTACTCATGCCCACATGCTCGTAGCTCTTACCACAGTTCTGGGTATAGACAGAGCAAGCCCAAATGTTTACCAAAGAAAATAGCAAATGGATGAATTAAAATTAACCATACCTTTCTCACAATTGAGATATGATGGATATTTTACCTTAATACATATTTTTGTAATGCCATAAAATAACAGCATTTCCTGGACAATGGAGACAGATTTTTTCACTAGCAAATAGAATGATAAAAAGTATCCATAGATTATTCTGATAATACTGAGTATTTGAATACCTTTTCAACAAGGCAAGTCATGAAATTCCACAGCAAATATTGAATTTCTAGTGTTTATCAGGCATGATAGACACTAGGAATTATTCAAAGTCAAATAATTTAAATTCAGCTCCAAAGTGGGCTTAAACAATAGAAAAGGCTGAAGAGTTTAGTTGAGTATCTCTGTAAAAAATACATCTCACTCTAGAAATATAAATACACTGGCTGCAAGTGAGGAAAAATAAAACCATAAAGTAAAATTCAAATTTTTAATAAAAGAGTAGAAGCTAAAATAAAGCAGCAGCTAAAGCAGAAATAAACCAAATGAAACTGAATTACACAAGAAGGTCATGCCACCTTGTGGGTACTGGGAGTATTTTATAAACCTAGATATATATCTGGAGAAAGAGTGACCGATTAGAGAGGGAGTAATTGGAAAAACTTTTAATTATTTTTTTATAGTTAATAAGACACATTATATTTAGTTTTGTTGCTGAAACTATTGGAAGCATTTTTTAACCAAAATACAATACATCTTGAACTACTTTGATGAAAGAACTAAACAGCAGGTAATGAAGATATAATGTTTTAAAACAAAGATTATCTTCTTTGTAAATGAACTTGAAAATTTATTTAGAAATGTAGGCTTGCACTCTTTCCTTTTCATTTGTCTGAACAAAAGGTGTAGATGTTTAAACAAAAAAGAAAGTTTTTAAAAAATAAATAAAATCAACAACACATATACTCTAATGTAATGTCCTAAAGAGGAACCGGAAATTTTAATGCCTGTGTAAATGTGGACCAACACATAACTTAAATTTTAATTAAAATTATGATGTAATGAGAAACATGAATTTTCAGAAACATTAAAAGTATTAGCCATGAGACTACAAAATGTCTCTATTGCTTATAGATAAATCTATCATTTTGTTGAGATGATAATTTGGGGAAAAAGATAACATTTGTGCAGGCTAATAGGTATATGAAGTAACATAAGGTTTTTCTAGAAGGTAAGAAATGCAATTAATTTTTCTTATAGAAAGAATTGTCTCTGGTCTCAAATTAGGATCTTAGAATCATAAACTTTTATACAGGAAAACACCTTAAATGAGGTAGAGGGAACAATGACTCATTCTAATGAATATTTAGGTGACTAAATTATTCCATCTCTTGTTATTCTTTATATGAGAAATTACCAAAAATTAACAAAGAAAAACTTTCTTATTGACAAAGTATAAAAAAATAACAAGAGCAGTAAACTAGTATAATTGAATGCTATCTAGAAAAAGTCTTAGAGATGATTGAACCCAGGGTTTCCAAAAGATGTTCATTATACAAACATACCTCGTTTTATTGCTTTTTGCTTTATCAAGCTTTGCAGATTTTTTTTTTTTTCAAATTGAAAGTTTGCGGCAGCCCTGTGTCAAGCAAATCTATAGGTCTCATTTTTTCCAAAAGCATTTACTCACTTCATGTTTGTGGTCACATTTTGGTAAGTCTTGTAAAATTCCAAACTTTCCTTTATGATTATATTTTTTATGGTAATCTATGATCAAAGATCTTTGATTTCACTATTGTAATTACTTTGGAGCACCATAAACCATGTCCACGTAAGATAGTGAACTCAACTGATAATTGTGTGTGTTCTGACAGCTCTACAAACTGACCATTCTCCCATGTCCCTCTCGTCAGGCCTCTCTGTTCCCTGAGATACAACAATATTGAAATTAGGCCAATTAATAACATTACAATGACCTCTGAGTGTTCAAGTGAAAGGAAGAGTCACAAGTCTCTCACTTTAAATCAAAAGCTAGAAATTATTAAGTTTAGTGAAAAAGGCATAGCATAAGCTGAGACAGGCCGAAAGCTAAGCCTCTTGCACAAGTTAGCCAACTTGTGAACGCAAAGGAAAAGTTCTTGAAGAAAATTAAAAGTGCTACTCCAATGAACACACGAATGATAAGACAGCAAAACAGCCATAATGCTGATATGGAGAAAGTTTCAGTGGTCTGGATAGAAGATCAAATCAGCTACAACACTCCCTAAGCCAAAGCCTAATCCAGTGCAAGGCCCTAACTCTCTTTGATTTTATGAAGGCTGTGAGAAATAAGTGGCAGAGAAGTTGCAGAAAAGTTTGAAGTTAGCAGAGGTTGGTTCATGAGATTTAAGGAAAAAAGCCATCTCCATAACATGCAAGTGCAAGATGAAGCAGCAAGGGCTAATGTAGAAGCCGCAGCAAGTTGTTAAGAAGATCTAGCTAAGATAACTAATGAAGATGCCTACACTAAACAACAGATTTTCAATGTAAATGAAACAGCCTTATCCTGGAAGAAGATGACATCTAGGACTTTCATAACTAGAGAAGAGAAGTCAGTGCCTGGCTTCCAAGCTTCAAAGGACAGGCATAGTCTCTTGCTAGGGGCTAATGCAGCTGGTGACTTTAAGCTGAAGCCAATGCTCATTTACCATTCAGGAACTCTTAGGCATCTTAAGAATTATGCTAAATCTACTCTGCCTGTGCTCTACAAATGGAACAATAAAACCTGGATGACAGTACATTTGTAAGCCCACTTTTGAAAACTACTGCTCAAAAAAAAAGAGAGAGAGAGAGATTTTTTTTCAAAATATCACTACTTATTTTCAATGCTCCTGGTCACCAAGAGCTCAATGGAGATGTACAGCAAGATTCATGATGTTTCCATGGCTGCTAACACAATATCCATTCTGCTACCCATGGATCAAGGAATAATTTTGTCTTTCAAGTCTTATTAAGAAATACATTTTGTAAGGCTATAGCCGCCATAGATAGCGATTCCTCTGATGGTTCTGAGCAAAGTAAACTGAAAACATTTTGGAAAGGATTCACCATTCTAGATGGTGAATAGATAATTCATGAGAAGAGGTCAAAATATTAACGGTAGCAGGAATTTGAAAGAAGTTGGTTCCAACCTTCATGGATGACTTTGAGGGATTCAGTGGAGGAAGCGACTGCAGATGTGATAGAAATAGCAAAAGAACTAGAGTTAGAAGAGGAGCCTAAACATGTGATTGGATTGCTGCAATCTTATGATAAAACTTTAATAAATGAGGAGTTGCTTCTTATGTGTGAGCAAAGAAAGG
>NW_011888863.1:1364635-1415363 GCF_000151845.1 Pteropus vampyrus
TGGAGCACCATAAACCATGTCCACGTAAGATAGTGAACTCAACTGATAATTGTGTGTGTTCTGACAGCTCTACAAACTGACCATTCTCCCATGTCCCTCTCGTCAGGCCTCTCTGTTCCCTGAGATACAACAATATTGAAATTAGGCCAATTAATAACATTACAATGACCTCTGAGTGTTCAAGTGAAAGGAAGAGTCACAAGTCTCTCACTTTAAATCAAAAGCTAGAAATTATTAAGTTTAGTGAAAAAGGCATAGCATAAGCTGAGACAGGCCGAAAGCTAAGCCTCTTGCACAAGTTAGCCAACTTGTGAACGCAAAGGAAAAGTTCTTGAAGAAAATTAAAAGTGCTACTCCAATGAACACACGAATGATAAGACAGCAAAACAGCCATAATGCTGATATGGAGAAAGTTTCAGTGGTCTGGATAGAAGATCAAATCAGCTACAACACTCCCTAAGCCAAAGCCTAATCCAGTGCAAGGCCCTAACTCTCTTTGATTTTATGAAGGCTGTGAGAAATAAGTGGCAGAGAAGTTGCAGAAAAGTTTGAAGTTAGCAGAGGTTGGTTCATGAGATTTAAGGAAAAAAGCCATCTCCATAACATGCAAGTGCAAGATGAAGCAGCAAGGGCTAATGTAGAAGCCGCAGCAAGTTGTTAAGAAGATCTAGCTAAGATAACTAATGAAGATGCCTACACTAAACAACAGATTTTCAATGTAAATGAAACAGCCTTATCCTGGAAGAAGATGACATCTAGGACTTTCATAACTAGAGAAGAGAAGTCAGTGCCTGGCTTCCAAGCTTCAAAGGACAGGCATAGTCTCTTGCTAGGGGCTAATGCAGCTGGTGACTTTAAGCTGAAGCCAATGCTCATTTACCATTCAGGAACTCTTAGGCATCTTAAGAATTATGCTAAATCTACTCTGCCTGTGCTCTACAAATGGAACAATAAAACCTGGATGACAGTACATTTGTAAGCCCACTTTTGAAAACTACTGCTCAAAAAAAAAGAGAGAGAGAGAGATTTTTTTTCAAAATATCACTACTTATTTTCAATGCTCCTGGTCACCAAGAGCTCAATGGAGATGTACAGCAAGATTCATGATGTTTCCATGGCTGCTAACACAATATCCATTCTGCTACCCATGGATCAAGGAATAATTTTGTCTTTCAAGTCTTATTAAGAAATACATTTTGTAAGGCTATAGCCGCCATAGATAGCGATTCCTCTGATGGTTCTGAGCAAAGTAAACTGAAAACATTTTGGAAAGGATTCACCATTCTAGATGGTGAATAGATAATTCATGAGAAGAGGTCAAAATATTAACGGTAGCAGGAATTTGAAAGAAGTTGGTTCCAACCTTCATGGATGACTTTGAGGGATTCAGTGGAGGAAGCGACTGCAGATGTGATAGAAATAGCAAAAGAACTAGAGTTAGAAGAGGAGCCTAAACATGTGATTGGATTGCTGCAATCTTATGATAAAACTTTAATAAATGAGGAGTTGCTTCTTATGTGTGAGCAAAGAAAGGATTTCTTGAGATGAAATCTACTCCTGGTGAAGATGCTGGGAAGATTATTGAAATGACAACAAAGGATTTAGACTAGTACATAAAATTAGTTGATAAAGCACCAGATTTTGAGGATCGACTCCAATTGTGAAAGACGTTCTACTATGGGTAAAATGCTATCAAACAGTATCACATGCTACAGAGAAATCATTTGTGAAAGGAAGAGTCAATTAATGTGGTACACTTCATTTTTGCCTTATTTTAAGAAACTGGCACAGCCATCCCGACCTTCAGCCTCTACCACCCTGATCACTCAGTAATCCTCAATAGTGAGGCAACACCCTCCACTAACGAGAAGATTGTGGCTTGCTAAAGCCTCAGGTGATGGTTAGCATTTTTAGCAATAAAGAATTTTTTTTAAAAAGGGTATGTACATTGGCTTTTTTTTAGACATAATGTTATTGCACATTTAATAGACTACAGTACAGTGTAAACATAATTTTGGGGATACAAAAAAATTTGTGTGACTCACTTTATTTCGAAGTTTGATTGTGGTGGTCTGGAACCAAACCCGCAATATCTTCGACATATGCCTGTACTCTTTCCCAAAAGATATTAAGATGCATCACTAAAAAAGATTTTTTTTGGAAAATACTAAAGTTAAGTTGGGGTCTTTAATTACAGAACCTTTCACAACCCATAATATGCTAATATAAATTTGGAGGGCATAGAATGCAGCATTTCTCAACTTATTTTATTTTATAATTTTGCTTTCGCAGACAATTTCACAAGTCTAATATACAAATTTTGAGAACTCTGATCTAAGCCAATTCCTCATTTTATAGAGAAGAAATTGACACCATATTGGTATGCAATTTGCCCAACACAACAAAACTTAAAAATGGCATAGACAGGACTAGGTCTCAGCTTATCCTAATCCCAAAATTCAGTGATTTGTTCTTTGCATGATGTGACACTGCATTCATTCTTTTCAAAATGTCATAATTCAAAATTACTGCTCTGAAAAAGAAAATGTGTTTAAAAAAAAGTTCACTACAAATCTTCTTACACAATTTCATGCTGTGTTTTATACAATCATTGACCACCAAAAGATCTAACCTCCAACTCAGCCCCACCCCTAAAGCTGCAACTTCCCAAAATGACATCTTTGTGGTTTCCTCAAAGTGAGACCACCAGATAAGAATAGTAATACAAATTAGTTTGATTAACTATAGTGTTTCTGCCTCTCTTGAGCTCAAACCCAGATGTATAGTCAAATTGGTTGGCTTTAAAATGTTCATTTTGAGAAAGTGTCCTTGACTATAAATGAAATGATTCAAATATTTAGAGAGAAATTTTCATGCTTACTCAGTGATGTGAAAAACCATGACATTTACCAAAAATAGGTATTCATATGCTCTAGCTCTTTCATGTGGAGTAGGTAGAAGGGGGAAGATGTGGGGTCGAATGTAGCAAAGACATGTTTTCTTAAGATGACTGGGAAAAGGGATAAATGAGTTTAATGACATACCTACAGTTCCTTGTCCATTGAGGCATTGGTTTGGAAGCCCAAAACTCATATGCAAATGGTTCCAGATTGCCTCATATGAGAAAAAAAAAAAAAAAGTGGCTCTTCAGCATACTGGTATCCTGTGCTGGTGAAAACCTGCATTCAACTCCAAAAAGTTAAACAACCTTTATTGTTTTAGATTGGCCAAAACTTACATCACTCTTTAGCAAACAAGGAGCCCTGAACTTGATAAATTATTAAAAACTACAGTATACGGAACCTGGGAACCAGGAACATAACCTCGCTGTAGACCCCAAAACATTTATTTTCAGGTTAGACTCCCATATACAGATACCATTTGTCCCTCTGAGGCATCCTTACTTCCTCCTCTTGTTCCCTCTATGTTTAGACTAAAGAGAGTTAAGATTACATTGGCAACACTCAAAAAAGAAGCTAAATAAAAAGGGGATTTAGGTCTCCCATTTGGACAAATTGGGCCCTAAAACCCTGCTATTGAGGAAAATGTTGTGGTTTCATTTTATTTTAAGGTGTTCATCATTGTCATCTTAATAGATTGCATTAAGTGGACAATTGCTCAGTTTTTAAAGTACATTTTTTACGTCTCCTATCAACCCAACTTTTTAGAAAATGATGCAAAAAGAAATAGAAAGAAGTACTGAATATTAAATCTTTCTTCAGCCCGCTGTCTGATTCTCTTAAGGTCTGTGCTGATATTTTTAGGCTTTGAGCACATATAAAATTTCAGGGCTGTTTTAATATACATACAGGCTTGAAACAGATGAAAGCTTCCATCTGAATGATATAGATTCCCACTCCCACACACAGTACTCAGACAAAACACATGAAACTAAGTTTAACTACTCCAGGGGAAAAAAAGCGAATTCAATCCTGCCAGGATCTGAAGCTGAGATTCTAAGGATTTTAGGCTTTTCAAATCTGTTCTTTAGCTTTTTAACACACTTCCCTCTGTTAGGAGCTCTCACATGGAATCAATCCCAGGACCTGTCTGGTGTCTATATAGCAAGTCTTCATTATTCAACATAGATGCAATCCTGGGGGTCATGATAAACAATAGAATGTTAAATAAGTGAGCAGAGAAGTCTGTCCTCTGATAGAAGAAGGCAAGGTCTTTCAGGGAGGATTAATTTTCATTGCTGGTTCAATGAAGAATCTGTGAACCCATGAATAACATGACAATGAAGAATGAGGAATTTCTGTCCATATGTAGTCAAACCACATAGGAAAGAAGGGGACAGACTTTGAGAACTTACTGTATTCTGTGCACTGTACATGTGTGTGGGTTTTTTTTAGATACTTTATTTAATTTTATCCCAGGAGACCTCGTAAGTTCACTCATAAGCAAGTTTTCTATCCTTTGTTTTTACAGAAGAAAAAAAAAGAAAATGAAAGCTCAGGGCTTATATAACTTGCTCAACTTTACATGCTCACTAGGAGTGTCAGAATGTGAAAGACCCAAAGCCAGTTAGTACTTTAGGATTGACTCAGTTTACTCAGTAATGGAAAATTCCCTACAATCAATGTAACTAGAGAGAGCATAAAACCTACCTAGACAGCAAAACACATGATTGCTCTACACTTAGACATTATCCAAACCTTGCACAACATTTTTAGCTACTGGGAAGACCCCTCTGAATGGAAACATGTATATGTTTGAAGTCTCAGGGTGAGGAGGTGTTGCTCCTTTTTATTAGTAAGACAAAATCATATCATGTTTCCTCTTTTTTGTTTTTCATCAGCTGTACTAAGGTATAATTGGCAAATTAAGTTGTAACCTATTATATTTTTTAAGAGGAAAATACAGTAGTTTGCCACCACTGCCCTACAGACCCAATTCAATACTTCTAATGCAAAAAAATATACAGAATGTCACCATTGTTGTGAGGTTCAATGGCTCCTTGCAATCTAAGGAATACACTGAAATAAATGGATAGAGTCCAGGCCCATTCACTAAAATGCTATGATCTTGTCTCCCTTATTAGAAAGAGTTTATGTGAATGTGTCACATGAGAACTTTCATAAGAAATCTCAGTGCATGCCTTTTATAAATCTGTAACCTTAATATTACATTTGATAAACTGCTAAATATATTGTTCTTTGAAACGTATTATCCCACAATGAAAAAAGAAAAAAACAAGCATTAATATTACCAAAGCTTGTTTTCCTATGCTATTGTCTTCAGTTGGGTCCTTAGAATCATTAAAAAAGGTCTACATGTAGTTGCACTATTTTCCCTTCCTTCTGTGTGTAGGGAAACAATTCTCTATGGGTCTATTGTATTCCTGCACATCTTGAAAGAGCAGCATTGACTGACCTTTGTTCCAGACAATCTTTACAAGGAAGCTTGTATCACAAACAGGCTTATGAATATAGAGACAGTGTCTCCCTTCAGAGACATTTAACAGCTTTGGAAGATGGAAATAGTGTTTTCCTCTGAGACATAGAGCAAATATGCATACTATTATAAAAGATTTTAGTTCCCTAAGCTCAGAAATTCCTCTCCTATAATATAACCCACTGTGTGTGTAGGTGTTATTTGGCCTCTGCACATCAACCTGTGCAAATTAGAGCTAAAGGAACTAACACAAAAATACTGATACTCTGACTACTTCTATTGCTGTGAGTAACAAATTGTTCTTTGTCTCTGATCCAAGGGCCTTGTGTCTTCTACCAGCATCTATAATAATATGGTAAGTAAACTTGTTTATTTGTAAATGAGATAACATCTCAGACTCTTCACAGTGTTGGGCAGTTTTAGAGAAGAGAACAAGATGCTGACTGAGACATGGCTTTATGGAAGATGAAGGGTGGGGCAGGAGGTCTCATAGATGAATTAAAGGGGCTTGAGGGAGTAGTGAATATGTTGGCCAAACTGTATGGTGTAGCAGGCAATATGTGTTCCTCCTCTTTATTGTCTGTTAATGAGGAGGCTTTTGGAAAGTAGTTGATGGTTGAATACAGGAAATAGTTCAAAGACAACTGCCTAAATTCTGCCCTGGTTGCTGCTAATTTTCCTCTAGGCATGTGGGGTGGGGTGGGGTGGGGTGGGGAGGTGAGGGCAGACAACTTCCTTTCCAATCTGTCAGTCAACCTCAGGTCCCCCTCATTGTAACAAATAGCACTAAGATTCATCCCAGTGTATCCTCTTTCAAACAAGAATTGCAGAGATAGACAGCTACGCTGAGCATGAAAAGAGGAAATTTTTGACCATATAGTTAGAAACCAGGCACATCATTAAAACTGGGCCTGATATCTTAGGTCCTAGGGGGCAGAATGCACAATACTTGTTAAGGAAGAATGTCAAGAGTTGGCCCACTTGATGGTTCACACTCTGTTATCATGCCAACCTTAAATCTATTTGGAGATGACAGTTAAGTTCTCAGAATTTTTTGTGATAAATCTTGGCTGATAAAAGGGATCTTTGGCCTTTTTAGGAAGATCTCCCCGAGACAGACTCCCAGGAGAATTTGGTTCTTTTTTTACCCTGGTTGGCTTTACAACACTGTTGAAGGTGACCCAATGGACAGTAAGAAACTGACCCAAGTAAATCTACATCAATTCTTGTGATCAATATTATTGTCCTGGAAAACTCACCTAGCCCTTGGGATGAACCTCGGCAAGAATTTAAGATGTTTTCTTGGTAACAGCCAGTAGTTTCCCCCAGAGTAAGATGGATCTCAAAGAAGATTGGTGCTGTGAAAGTCACTCTTGAATCACCCAGAGAATACAAACTCTGTAGCCCTAGCTGGAAAGCAATGTGTCTGTGGTTGAAGAGTGAAGAAGTCCCAAAATTTGAAATAGAAGGTGCCAGTAATTATGGCCTTGCCACTTGACATAAGGCTTTTGGCATAGCAAAAACATGAGAAATATGTTTGGTAGAGCTGTGAGCTCAGTGTAATAAAGATAATGTTTCCCTCCAGAGAAAAAAAAATAAAAAAAGCATAAATATTTACTGCCTGTTATAAAAGAACCAAATTCTTTATATGGAGGCTCCTCTCCTACAACATAATGCACTGACCTGAAGATGTTATCTAGCCCTCTTACGTCACTCTGTAAGAACTGGGGCTCACGAAATTGAAGTGAAAATGCTGATGCTCTGGCTTCTGTTGTTGCTATGTGAAACTGTCCTTCATCTCTGACCTAAGAGACTTGTGTCTTCTACCAGTGTCCATGGAACTGTGATAAGCTAATTTGTTAGCTTGCAAGTAAACTCATAAATCTTTCACAGTTCTTGATGCCAGATGAATTTATGACTTTTTGTAAGGATTTGATAATTTGAATAGATGCATGCTTCATGTGTATGTTTTCTTTTGTTGTTTAGAAAAATATTTGCGATAGAAAGAAACATTTCATGAAGATAAGTAAAATGGCAAGGGGGAAAATGAAAATAAAATACAGCTCTTCTCTTGGTGTTTGACTTAAAGCTTTTCTTGTTTTATTGCCTAAGAACCCATCATTGATAATATCAAAGTTTCAACAAAATATCCCTCTATGAAGAATTTAATTTTTCTAAAGCAAGAATCTCCATTTTTTTTTAATGTGACAGTCTTGTGGATGTAAGATTCTCCCACTATTATAGTCACATAAACCTGGAACATGTTGCCAGAGTCACCTACAAAATCAAGTATAAAACTGGTGTGAAAGAAAATTTAAGTTCTATTTCTCTTTCTTGACAGGTTCTTCAACTAGAAAATGATGAGAGTAGACTAAATCTCTAAGATATATTTTAATACCTACAGTCTAAGATTCTAACATGATAGAGGACAAACTAAAACATTCAGTTGTTTGTATAAAGCAAGTCTTAATTAGGTAGGTCTAAGGTTATGTCCACATAGTGTCATCTAATCAGTTAAAAAGTGAACAGTTCAGCCAAACCCATAGATTTGCTATTACATTGTAGAACAATGGCACTGTAAAAAACCATACCAACAAAAAGTTCTATTATGCACTCGAAAAAATAAAAACTGTATGTGTAGATATGACCTAAGATCTCTTTGAGATTTCTCAAGTCCCATAATCTTCTTTCCAATAATAAACAACACCCCAACAAATTCTCTTCCAAGATGCAGCAGCTGTGGATACCAAGTGGCATTTCCTTTGAATACTTTTCCCTGGGGAGGCCTTTGAACTTCAGCCATTTGGGGTCTTACGACCTTGAGTTAATTTCATTAAATGCTAAGGCTTATGTAGACTTTAACTCCATTATAAATATGAGGAAACTGAGGCTCAAGGCCTCGTTACCTACCCTGCACCAGCACCAATTCTAGTGATGTTGGCCACTATGGTTTTATCTCTTTAAGATAATTTCTTTAGAAAACATGAAATGTTTTATGTTTCTCCCACTTAAGCTAATAGCCAAAACTGCCAAACCTATTTCAAAAGAAAGAAGTCTTTTTCATAAAGACTGAAAATTATATGTTGCAGTGGAGAAGAAAGATGTAGAAAGAGGAAGTGTGATAAAGAGAGGCATTTTTTCTGATAAATTTCTCATCAGGTGATTTGTCATTTCTTAAGCTGAAGGCAATAGAAGTATAATTTCAAACTTCCCTTGGTTTCACATTTGATTTAAAATAAACCACAATAGACTTAAAAAAATAAGTTCCTAAAGGGATACTTTGTTCTTTTTCTCTGAAGTAAGTCCAAAATCAACAACAAAAATGAAACTACTAAAGGATGAAATGTCTTAATCTGGATTAGTTTGGTTACTGTTTAATTCAATTTAACTCAACAAACTTTTATTGAGTATGTGATGTATATAAGGCACTATCATTTATTTTCTGTCTCATTACCATGTAGTTTCAAAATTTAGAAGTTAGTTGAAAAGGAGGTGACAGAGTGTGTAAATTAGAGCTCAGGATTATATTTGGCCCTTAAAAACTTTTTGTACATTCTTGAATGGCTAGTTCCTAATGGGGATGTGATGTTGGAAAAGTATCTGGCAACACCAAATGAAAGGCAATGCTATTACTTATATTACATTACTAATATTTGACTGAGTTAATGAGCCCTGCCTCTTCAGTATTCCAGCAGGATTAATATGCATGTGTGTGTGTGTGTGTGTGTGTGTGTGTGTGTTGGTATAGAGTGGCCCATTCTCTTGCTTGCCTCAGAGTAATGGTTCAAAAGGTACATCTAAATTATTTAAAGAGAGAAATAATAATCTCTTCATATTAATGTATGCAGAAAATCCTTCAAGATGGTTTAAATAAATGTCCCCAAGTTTATACTAGCAAAAGTACAAATTACCTTCCCACTTTAACTCATCTCAAAGAGGTGGTAATTTTTAAATGCCTGAAGAAAGATTTAACCTAGACATTACTAAGGCTGGAAACTTTATATGTCAATCAGTATAACTTTTGATTTACAAATAAAAACAATGAAGGCCAAAAATGCAAATATTAAATTTTAGTTCTGAATTTGCAAAATTGATATTAATCATCTATATAAAATTTTAGTCATTAATGTAGGTGGGTAAAGATTGACATGAAGTTATTATATTAGAGTTTTGCATTTAACTGTTAATTTCCTAGAGAAATATTATTTTAAAAATAAAATGTTAAGATTGTTTAGCACTTTGTTCCCCCTAAGATGTTCTATAGATATTGGCAAATTAAAGCTTACTACATCATTGACAAGCAAGAAGACCTAGGAAGTATGGCCCTCATTTAAGAGATAGAGAAAAAGAGAACCAGAAAGTGATGATTCATCAGGTATAATAATAAGCAGATGACATAGTTCAGAAATGCTTGAGAACAAAGGAAGAGAAGCCTCTGAGTTCCCTATATCAGGACACTGATATCCACATCCAAATATCCACCCCTTGTGTCATTGACACAGGTTCAAGAGTTCAAACTGGTATGAGGACACAAGGAGGACACTTTTTTTGCAACAACTTCTTACCAGTCCAGTCCTTTCCAGTACAGAAGGTAATGACAGAGGAAATCTAAGTTCAACCTTATAGGCACACACAACCAACTTGACATGATATGCTATGGGGGCACCACATTCTACAATACAGATGGAGGACCCAAACATGACAGTGGTACACTTTTGACATAAGGCTTTCGATGCTCTCTGTTTTGTCCTAGAGTTATTTGTTCATATAGCATCATGTAAAATAAACTGTGGAGTCAGAAAACCAAGTCAAATCCTGGTTCTGTGCTGTACTAGCCTTGTGATATAGAAAAAGTTTTTATACCCAAAACAAGTTCAGTTTCCTTATCTGAAAAAATTAAGATAATAAAACTTATGTCACAGCATTATTTGAGGATTAAATGGTAAAATATAACACATTTTTGGAACTTAATGAACTTAAAAATATTATTTTCTTTCCAAAATAAGACATGTTTCTGTAGGAGGAGTATGTGGGGTGGAAGGGTTGTGTTTGTGTAACTGGTTTGTCGTTTGCAATTGAATCCAAATTTATCTGTGAGAGATCCCACACAGAACTCCTAGTTTCAAAAGTCAAAAAAATGAGTTCAGATCATTAGAAATGCAAAGTAACTCAACTTGAAATTTTCTTTGTTAGCATTACTAATCGAGAGGTTATCATTAAGCCCTATTGCTCAGTTCAACTGGAATTCAAATGAAGGAGAAGCTTTTACACAGGACTCAGCATCAAAAACCCGAAGTCAAGTTATGAAACCCCTCACGAGTGATGAAGAATTAAGTGGAAATCACTGACTCTGTAGAACTAGCTCTTACTGACATTGAAGAGAGAAGATGCTACTCACTGTGATATCTAGATGCAGAAGGGCTGTCGGTGTCAGTCACTGCTTTCTCAAATGAACTTTATGTCTTCAGTTAAAATTTTTTTGCATATTACTACCCTGTCACATCTCATCAGGTTTTTCCATGTCTCCTTACATAAACAATCTTTCAACTAGAAGGAAAACATTCCTAAATTTTTTTTTTTTTTTACCAGATCCAAATTGAAACACAATTATTATGGAGAGCAAGAGGGAGCCCTAGGAAGAAATCAAATCTTTAATTTTTATTTTTTAGCCTTCACATAAATCTTGATTTGGGGGTTCTTACAGGGATTAGAGGTACTTGAAAATTGCATGGGAAAATGCAGAATTCCTGAACTGACAAAAAGAAATGCACACTTCTTGCCAAATATTTCTTCAGAAAAATGAAAACTAATACTGAAATTTATCAAACATTTAGTAGTAGCATGAGTCTGATTGTAACTAACCTCCACCCAAAATCTTTCAGTTGCTCCATAATTAATATTCTTTCTTCAGGAGGTTGATCAAACTAAAGGAAATAATTATTTAGGTTCAGGTTGCAAGATATTTCAATGCTATGATTTAGTTCTGGTTTATGTTTAAAAAAAAAAAAAAAAAAAAAGCTTAGGTCTGGCTCAAACAAGATCCCTAAACTGAAGGTTTTCTTCAGTTCACAGTCCACTTAAGAGGTAATAATAAACTCGGGTTCACATCAGGGTTAGCAACCCTTGCAGTTTCTTATGGTTTGGGATTGAAAGGTGTGTTTAGGTCAAATTTTGGCCTCAGAGACCTGGAAGTTTCATCTGGGTGGGCACATACAAAGACATAGTAAGCTGAGTTTATGTGGTGCCTCCTAAGCAAGGGATAAAAAGGGGAGTGGTGATCTGCTTTGGAAAAGAAGTGCCCCAGTCCTCTGCATTTCACCCTGAGACATCACTACACTTTGAAACTTGAGCTCCCGGCAAGTGAACCAATAGATGATGGGGACTGCATAGAAGAGGAGGGAGGATGGTCATTGTCCCCACACAGTCCAATTTCATCCCTTTACAATTTCTCCCCCTTTACTCAAGGCCAGTCTCTCAAGAGGTATACCCATTTCTGCTGCCAGGAGAAATCTTCTCTCACCCCACCACCTTTTTTCTTGCCTAACTCAACTTAAATGGCACTTCTCAGACAGAATTCCCTGATCTTCACTTGTGAAATTAGACTCCCACATTATGCACGCTCATGTCTCCCTTTTTTTTTCCTTCATTGTCTTTATTATAATTGTAATCATATAAATGCTGTGTGGTTATTGCTCACGTTTGTTTTCCTTCATTAGACTGTTTACTCCAGGAAGTTAAGAAAAATGAATGTGCTTTAATCTTCTATTTCTAGCCCTAAAACAGAGTGTTTGGTACACAGTAGATTCCCTCCAAATAATTTTTGAATTGATAGTTCTCTGCTTGCAAATGTCAATCCTATCCATTACTTGCCTTTCCCATCTTCTAGTCCTATTTTACATTCTAAATACCCTTAGATAGGTTATATCCTTAGCAGTTAGCCAAAATAATAAAAGCTATCAATGATTAAGGCCTTAAAATGTGCTGGATATTGTACTAAAGATATCATAGACATTATTTCCTGTAATCTCATCAACACTGTGAAGTGCATAAGATTATTATTTCTATGTTATAGGTGAAGAACTCAAGTCTAAATTAAGCCTAGGGGTATTTTTTAAGGAAATAGAAAAAAAAATTATCAGATTTGTTTGGAAGCACAAGATTTTGAATTGCCAAAGCAATCTTGAGAATAAAGAACAAGTCTGGAGGCATTAATCTGCCCGACTTCAAATTATATTACAAAGTGACTATAATCAAAATGTCATGGTATTGGCAGAAAAACAGACACACAGACCAGTGGAACAGAATCGAGAGTCCAGAAGTAAACCCGTGTTTATATGGGCAAATAATTTTTGACAAAAAAAAGGCAAAACATACAGTGGAGAAAGGAAAGTCTCTTCAATAAATGGTGCTGGGAAACTGGAAAGCCACCTACAAAAGAATAAAACTAGGCTGTTATCTATCACTACACACCAAAATTAACTCAAAATGTATTAAGGCTCTGAATATAAGATCTGAAATGGTAAATTGCATAGAAGAAAACATAGGAACTAAACTCAAGGCCCTTAGACTTAAAAAAGATTTTATGAATTTGACCTCAAAGGCAAGGGAAGTAAAAGCTAAAATAAATGAATGGGACTACATCAAACTAAAAAGCTTCTGCTCAGTAAAAGAAATCATCAACAAGATAAAGAGACAACCATATCAATGGGAAAATATATTTGCAAGTAACGCCTCTGATAAGGGCCTAGTATCCAAAATATACAAAGAACTCATACAACTCAATAATAACAAAAAAACAAATGATCTAATTGAAAAAGGGCAGAGGACCTGAACAGACATTTCTTCCAAGAAGATATATAAATGGCCAACGAACATATGAAAAGATGCTCAACATCACTAGCTATTAGAGAAATGCAAATCAAAACAACAATGAGATACCATCTCACACTTGTTAGCTGTTATCAACAGGACAAATAATAATAGAGGATACGGAGAAAAAAGAACCCTCATACACCGCTGGTGGGACTGCAAATTGGTACGGCCACTATGGAAAACGGTATGGAGGTTCCTCAAAAACTAAGAATTGATCTACCATATGATCCAGCAGTCCCTCTACTGTATATTTACCCCAAAGACTTGAAAACCCATATCTGAAAAATATTTGGACATTGATGTTCACAGCAGCACTATTCATGGTGGCCAGGACATGGAAGCAACCAAAGTGTCTTATGATAGATGACTGGCTAAAGAAGCTGTGGTACATATATACAATGGAACATTACTCAGTCATAAGAAGAGCTGAAATACTGCCATTTGCAACAACATGGGTGTGCCTCAAGATAATCATGCTAAGTGAAATAAGCCAGACAGAAAAAGTTGAAAACCACGTGATATCACTTATATATGGGATGTAAACCTAAAAGCAAACAAGCAGAGACTCATGAACATGTGCAATAGACTAGTGGTTACCAGAGGATAAGGGGAAGGGGAGAGAGGGAGGTAGATGGGGTAAAACGGGTCAAATATGTGGTGACAGAAAGAAATCTAACTATGTGCAGTGAACACAGAATGCAATATATATATATATATGCCTTATTGTTGAATTGTATGTCTGAAACCTATTGAATTTCATTAACCAATGTCACCATAATAAAAATAAAAATTGAAATTAAAAAAAATAATAAATAAAATAAATTAAGCCTGGGGCAAGGCACATCTTTGATGTGGAGTAGGGAAAGGGGAATTGGTGAAGAATGTGGAGAGCTATGTCAAACAGATATAGTGAAGGTAGGAGTGTGTCAACGAACATTTCTTATATCATAACCCCCCAAGTCAGCCCTGTCTATGCTACTTAATAGCATCTCATAGCCCATATGTGTTGCTCCTATTTGCAGCATTAGACAAATATTCCATGGTTGAATCCCATTTCCTGGTGCTCAAAGAACTGAGAAAATAGCAGATCAAAGGAGAACACTGAAAAGAGATTTGACTCTGTGGCCCTTATTGTTTAACATCTATTAAATATGTTCTTTCTCACTGTGTCTATAAAACTATGGTTAAGATGTGGGTGGTCAGAATAGATAAGTCTCTGACTCTCTTCCAATTCTGTGATTCTACAATTCTATGTTGCCATAACTTCCCCTATATTCTGTCAATGGCTCTTACTTCTTTTAGACTGAAAATTTATCTAGCAACTAAAGTTGGTCCTGACAACATCTAAAATGATGGTGCCTAAAAGATCCTTTTTAATCTCTATTTATATACCACCAAGATAACTAAGTATGAATTTGGCAATTAAAAATTTAATTAAGTCCGTGGTGACAACCACACTTTTTTGTCATTTCATGCTCATCCTTGTAGCCATGATGAGAAGGAGCTCCTCTGGAGTTTGTCATGCAGCACTTTAACTCTTCAGTGATAACTGGTAGGGACACAGAATTGCAGAACATGACTTTCTCCCACACCTCGGCATCTCTCTCCTCCTCTTCTCTTTATTTCTTTCATTTCTAGGGTTCTGTAAAACTGCATTGATAAGACACTGTTTGAAAGCTTGACAATTATGTACTTTGTTGTATAATTTTTTAAGAGTTCTGTTAGTGAATGGAGATTTAGAAGTGTCTTAGAGGGTTTTAACGGTTGTAATCATTTGGGCATAACTTGAGATTGTTGGATTAGAGACAGATTTGAGGCATGAAGACATTTGAGAAAAATATATGGTAAATTTAGATATTTGTGTGGAAGTAGAGAGAGATATTTTCTTTGAGCAAGACTTATAATTCCTGGATTTTACAATTCATATGAAAAAGTAGCTAGGACGATAATTACCTTGCTCAGTTGAAGATGTACCTGAAAAAAAGGAGCCCCAAGGCTCTCCTACCTCCATCTCAGTTCACTTACCTATCCTCACGGGGAAACAGAAAAGCATAAAGTACTTGGGTCATATGGCAGTCTCTCCCCTCTCATTTTGAATATTTTCCTCTTGTAAATTTAAAATGATATGTTTTGGTAGAAGAAGGAAAAGAAAGGAAGTGATAATAATACAAAGATATTATTATATGTATAAAGATACATCATCATATCTGATTTTATATAAACTTTGAGGAAAAAAATTCACAAATGTGCCAAAGGAAAAGGTTAATGAAAGAATTACTTTCATTTTGGCCATTATCACAACTAACAAACACATATACGTGCTCAAAGAATGAAGGAGAACAATGAATTAGAAGAGAAAAAATGTGAGACATATTCACAATATTAAATTCACAAAAGGAATTCAACAAGCCAGAGCTATAGTCTTAAGTGAACATCTTAAAATATTTTTATTTCATTATTACTATTTTATCAAAAAATAATAGTTTTAGCACAAATTCCTCTTTTCAAAGCTTGCACAGTTCCAACACTGAGGTTATCTTGTTTGGCATTAGAATAGCTCATGTCTACATTAAAGCTGGAATCTTAGAAGTGACATAAACAGGCCTTTTTCTATAAAGATAAAAGGCTAAGCTTTAAAGGATTTTATATTTATAGATAAATGTTTCCATAGTAATCAGTACTATAAAACTTGCTGGTGTCAGCAGTCCTTTGCATACAAAAATGGCTCATATTAAAATGAGCTAGATTCAGAGAATCAAATGTAGATTCTTTTACCTTAAAAAAAAAAAAAACTTTTTTGAGAAGACCAGAATCTCTTTTGAATTTTGCTAGAAACTACTCTACTTTTGGTCACATGCACCATGTACTCCCACGGAACACACAAGGGATGAAGTCTTGACCTTTGAAAGCAGCATGGACCATGATGAAAAGTAATTTAAAACAACACAGTCATTATTACAGCCTCAGATGATGAGCTTGGAGCTGTGCATTTTAGAATTTTCCCAGTGTCTGAGGTCAGTTTTGTTTTAGGAAGAAAGAAAGTTCAGGAAGAGGGAAAGCAAAGTTCAGAAAGAAGCAAGATTAAAAAGAAAAGAATACGATTGTATTGCTTTAATAATAGCGTCAGAAATGCATGGGATAAATATCATCCAGAAGGTAGTATAAAACAGGTAAGAAGTCTGCTTTTAACATTTATGGCTATCCCAGTAGAAGTAGAAACATATGTTTACCAAAAGACACGTACAAGAACATTCATAGTAGCCCTATTCATTATAGCCTAAAACTGGAAACTATCCAAGGGTCTAACAACAATGGAATAGATAAATAAGTTGAGGTGTATTGACAAAACAAAATCCTATAAAATGAGAATGAATAAACTATTGTTACATGCACATACGTAGACATAACGTTGAGCTGAAGAAGGCAGGCACACGAAAAAGTACATACTGTACGATCCCATTAATGTAGAGTTAAGAAATGGACAGATCTAATCTATGGGTTAGAAGTCAAGAGAGCAATTACCTTGTGGGTAGACAGTGACTGGGAGGGAAAATGGAAGTTTCTGGGGGTCCTGGTAATGTTTTCTTTCTTAACTCGTGTACTGGAAACATCGATATGTTTCCTTTGTGAAAATTTGTCAAGCTGTATGTTCATGATTTGTGCACTTTTTGCATATATATCGTACTTTAATAATAAGAAAAAAATACAACTTTGAGGTGGTCTGAGCATTTTCGAATAAATATATATAAATGTTACCATTTTAATCAGTTCAGTTTTATCTGTCCTGGATACCTCATTTCTGTTTCTCTTGGACAGCAACCATTTGACACTCATAACAGATTACTTTCATAAGGCCAAGTACGTATGTGTATGTGTGCACACTTCCAACCTATTACCCACATTTTTATGATATCTGTAAAGACACATATTCAGTTGTTCCATAGCTCAAAAGCCACCGAAGTCTGGGGCTTTGCTGGGGAAAAAAAAAAAAAGCAATTTTAAAATAAATAAGCTATGTTATGTTAACACCTCATAAGAGGGTAGAGTATAGACAGGGAAGAGTGCTTTGATTTCAGAAAGACTGTCCTTGGCCATCCACAGGCTTTAATGGAACTGTGCTGTGCTCTGAGGAATTGGCCGATAGAGGTAGGACAATGGCTCTACTGGCTCTCCCAACAGAAAACTTTAGTTTGTCATGCTCTTGGGTTACCGTGTGACACTCAAGTGTATGATAAATGGAAAGTTAATTGGGAACTTACAAAAACATTCCATTCCAGGAGTTTATACTACTCATTCTATAAGGCTTTTAACTGAGAGAGGAATACTCTCCCCTCTCTCCTTTTTTAAAAAAGTCTTCAGAATGAGAAGTAGCTAGCTATGGAGAGGAAGTGGTGAGAGAGCAGTGGTAAAGAATATAGGCACAAGAACCTCTAAGTGACTGTGGGTTCCCAGGCATAATATTTCATCTCCAGGAGCCTTAGCTTCTTAGCTGTGAAATGGGAATAATAATAGAGCATTTCTCATATGATCGTTGTAAAGATTAAATGAGATAATAGTAGAGTCGGCCGGTCATTATATTCTGGCACAAAGCACAATAAGCACTCGATAGATGTTAGCTACTGTTACTATTAGATTATTGCTTTTGAAAAGTCTTCAACATACAATTTAGATTTTTCCATTGCATGGCATTTTAAAAATATTGAACCCTGGCTGCATATTAGAAGGTCACCAAACATTATTTATAATCAGCAAATAACCACAGGTACGCTGGCAATCCTTTTCCTTGGTTTTGGAGCCACCGTGACGAAGTAGTTATGTGTGTCAGAGGCCTGTCTCCAAAAAGACCACAGGAAAGAAGCCTTCCAAATCTTAGCTTTCCCTTTGTTTCATCCCTCTTGGTCTCTTCTATTCTTTGCTTTTACCCCTCACGTTTCCCAACTGTGTTTGCTTCCTGATGTCAGAGTAAGTTTAAGAGTCAGGTTGCTGGAGGCCTAAAAGGCTAAACTTTCACTGAAGGTATTAATCATGAAAGGAAGGACAAAATAAAAGACCAAATGAAGGGATTGCATATCAGCAGGACTCATTCACATGCACACATAATACTTTTAGACAGTCTCCTGAGATGGGGTGCATGGCAATTTTCCTGACTGTATTCAAATTTATTTAATAGTCGTCATTGCATTTCTAATCATGTTGCTCATAAGGGAATTTCTATCCTGAGATGTGACGGAGAGGCACAACAGGCATAAGGAATAAATATTGGCAAAACAAAGAACAAAATATTTTACCTGCAATGTTGGCCTTCACCTTTGACAGAAGCAAAACAAAAACAAATAAAAACAAACAAACAAAAAAACAAATTTGGCCAGAAGTTTCCTTGGTATCCAAGAAAATGCTAATGGCTAGTCTGGCTGTTTTTCCAATATTTCTTTTCACTTCTTTCTCCATTTCCCTTTCTCAAGTAAAATAAGAAATATAAGCATCAGATTTCCACAAAGAGAATGTTTTTACCTTTCTTTTTTCTTAAGCCACATATCAATGGGAGACCAGGTAAGTAAGGTTCTGTGACAAGATTTTGCTTCTTTAGTTTTATAGCATCAAGAAATCTAGATAATTCTGTATCTATGAAAATTAACAAATTATAGAGGCAAGGTCAAGATTTCCCACTGTGGCTTTTCATGATTGAGCCATGACATGAAATTGCTTAGCAGAAAAAATGCCTTGTTGCATTTTCAGGCATATTTTTCAACACATGTGGTGAGTTCATGGCTTATGGCCTCCTAAAATCTTATTGTCTCTTGAACCAGTGGTAACCCTGCACATCCTTATCACACGGATGAAAATTGCCCCCAAGCCAAAGTGCTCTTCTAATATGATGGCAACACTTCGATATACAAGAAAATACAGTTAAAATTTGAATTTAAACCAAATTCTACATGAGATGAAACTGAGGCTGAAGTGATAGAAATATGCAGATGGAATAAATGACCTAAATGGTAGCTTCACTGTGCAGCTTTATTCTCTGAATTTAGATGACTCATTTAAAAGAAATATCTATAAACTTAAAGATGGAACAAGCAGAAGTAGAGAAAGGTGAAGATCTTCTGCACACAAGCCAAACTCTGTTTCACACAGCATCCTACATCCATGTTACATAGAGAGTTCCACCACACTGAGGAACAGCACCAGGTCCAGCTGTGGACCACTGAGACTCATGCATTGTGGCAAATTAATATTTCGATATATCTTCTCTGGACACATTTTCTTTTATTTATTCTTTTCCTCACTCAAGTACTTGTCCAATGCCAAACGTAATGCAAAAAGGTAATGCAAAAAACAAAAACAAACAAACAAACAAACCCTTGACTATGGAAAGTTTCAAAAGTTTAAGATGGAAATTGCGATAATGGTTGTATAACCCTAGGAATATACTAAAAACTTGTACACTGAAAATGAATGAGTTGTATGGTCTCAGAATTATTATCTCAAACAAGTTGTTCTTTTTTTAAGTTACAAAGTTTAGATTAGGCCATAGACCACAGATTTGGAAGAGAAAGAACCAGGCTACCCTGCAGTTGAACTAAATAAATATTTTTCTGACTCAGGAGAGGAGTCCAAAGTACAGGGTTTATGATGTACAGTTCTAGAAAGGGGACTTCTAGTTTGTCTAACTCTCTAACCACAGGCCAGCTCTTGGGAGGAAGCAGATGATAGGAATTCCCAGATAGGTTTTGAGAATGTGAGAACAGAGAGAAATTTGCTTTCAACTTTTCTGTAGCCCACGACTCTAGAGCAGACAGATCTATACAGGTGTCCAGGCACTTGGCAGTGAGACAGTCTCACTGAGTTTGCTGCAGCCAGAAGTATATGATATCAGTGGAATGTTTTTCAGTATCCAAGAGAAGCTCAGACATTGCATAAAAACCCACGTACCAGAACGGACAAGTTGTTTATAGCAGTAATCTGTATGGACTAATGACCAAATACCAGATAACAATAAGGGCACCTCAGTAGATGACAGCATGGGTAAATTACAAAGAAGGAAAGCATATGCCCACTTCTATCCCCATATCTTTGCACTACGTAATTCCTCTAGATCTTAAAAAACAATCCCAAGGCAAATGAAGGAGACCCTGATTTGAACTGAGAGTAACGTTTTTGCCTTTTGTCCAAATGAAGTCTCAAATTCAGTCTAATTTGGGTTACTTTTAAATCAGCACATGAAATCACGAGAACCTGAGACCTGAATGCCACAAGCTATAGTGGGTTTTTACAAAGGGTGAGGAGAGATTTTTCTGCCATCTGCCTCTTGAGGTAGATCAACTGGGCATTCCAGACTCAGAAGGGAAGAATCAGGAAATTGAAGAAACACTTACATTTTCAGTTTTAAGAAATACTACAGTTGACTTGCTTTTTCAATAATGACCTTTCTTTCTCTAAAAGGTTACACTACAATGACATCAAGTCATTTTATGAGTTGAGTTATTCTTTTAAACCTTGAACAATCTTTTTAGGTAAGCTTTAAGTTAGAAAGGAAAGAGTATGTTAGAATGTCTATTATAGGTTTTTTCCATATGAATCATATTACAAACTGTCATTCAATTTATCCGTGTATGCCCTTGATTCTTTCTCTTCTTCAGTCTGAATCATTACTTCTTGATTCCTTCAGCTCTACTTTCTTATACATCAGAAGTCAATGCTTAATATCTACTATTGATAAAATCACATCTCTTTACTGCAATTACTCCATTTTTCTGCTCTAATTTATATCTGAATCTCTCAGAGGAATGGTCTATGTATATTGCTCTCTACTTCCTCACCATCCATTTATACATGAATTTTCTGCAATATGATTTCTGCTCTAAGCACTTTCAAAGGAGGGGTATGACCACTTGATTACCAATTCGATGGCACTCCACAATTCTCAATTCCATGACTCTTTGCTATCCTCAATATGTGCAATGTTGCAGCAGTATTTGTTACAGGTAAATACTACCTCTGTCTTTTCTTGGCTTTTGAAACACCATATTGTTTTGATTTTTTTTTTTTTTTTTTACTTTCCTGGCTATTCTTTTTCATTCTCTTTTACTGGATTCTTTTTCTATTACTAGCCTCTAAATAGAAATCGAGGTTTAAATGAGAAGCTTCTTATCATCTCTAGATGATCTACTTGGACATGTTATCTTTCCCATGGATTTAAATTCAGTTTAATTCTGATGACTCCAAAATGTTACCTCATTTTTGAGCTCCATACTCACAAACAACATTGCTTTTTAAAATAGGATACTTTTACAGACACTTCAAACTTAACAAATCCAAACTAATATTCTTGATTTCCTCCTCAAGCCTGTTCCCCATCATAAGCCCCAGTTTTCTCTTTCTTGGTAAATGGCACCACTAACCACTCAGTTGCTCAAGTGAGAAATATAGGTATTACCCTTGATTTTTCCTTTTACTTAAGTACCACATTCATATAATAATAGCAAGTTTTATCAAATCCATCTCCAGAATACATCTTAATCAGTTTGTGTTTGAATATCTCTTCTGCCCTAACCATAGATAAGTTCGCCATCAACTCATTGCACTGACTATTTTAAGTTCATTTGATCTCACCTCTCCTACTCTTACCCATCATCAAGCCATGCTCAATACAGGAGTAGTAATCATCTTACTAAAATCTAAATTTTGCTTGATGTCATTCCACTGCTTCAGTGTCATAGCTCTTAGTATACAATCCAAAGCCCTTATCATGGCCTGTGAGGTCCTGTTCACCACCCCGGTCTCAGTTCATGCTGCCCCTGCTCTTCCTTAGTATATGCCAACCACGCTAGTATCCCAGGTTTTTTTGGTGGGGTTTTTTTTTTTTTTTGATGTATCAAGCCATTTATCCTGAAAATGCTTCAAACGACTGTTTTTCTCTGCCTGGAATGCTCTCATTCTCTGTACTTCAAGCTAAATATTACCTTCTCAGAGATTTCCTTCTCGACTTCTCTATTTAAAGTAGGTCTTATTTTCTATCTTAAGCACCTTTCCCTTATCTTCTTAAACTTAAACACTAATTTTAATTATTTTACTTAGTTGTTCCTTTACTTTTTATATTTGTCTCCTTCACCAGAACCTAAGCTCCTATTTGTACATACATAAAATATGACCATCATGTTTCTCATAATATTCTTGAAGATTAGCACAGGATCTACCACATAATAAGTACTCAGAAAATATCTACTGATTGATTAGTGTTATCACAATAGAAATCAAGTTCACATCTTCATACATTGGTATATGTGCATGGATGTGTGTGTGTAAGGAAGAAAGAGAAATGTACATTTCTGTGTAAGCATGCATATCCATACCCAAAGAGATAGTGGCTCTGGCATATACACATTTGATGTAAAGGTAATATAGAATTAACATATATAGTGATATCCTTACTTATCTACCTGTAGGATTTGTTGAAACAATAATATCTAAAGTTCATCTTTTTACATACAATGCTAAAAAAGTGTTTAAAACTTTACCAATCTTACCAAAGGGAGTGATTGATCAGGACCTGATAATGTGTCATGTTATAGTGGAAGCTCAATCATGTATTTGTTAATGAATTTTTATATGTTTGAATATTTTTTTGAACTTTATATTTTTTACTTGTCTGGTTTTAGTTGGATATGGCTTACTTAACTTACTTCAAATTTGGGGCCAATGTCTTGTGGGTTCATATAATTGTCTGCATGCTACATTAGAGTGTATAATCATTCTCTGATGATAATTTTCCAGTATTCCTTTTTCCCATGATATTACTTACTTTTGGGTATGAAATTTTCTCTAAATGACTTCCCGCCATAATCAATATAAAGGAAAAATATCTGTTGCCATCTGAGAATACATGTTCTATATGATCAGATCACAGTGCTGTAACTACAGCCAGGTCTCTAGCACACAGCATTCCTGGGAAGTCTCTCTTCTCGATAATTAGCCCGTTCGGTTTCTGTGATTGTTTTTTATGCATCAGGTTGGCTGGGCCATGGTACCCAGATATGTAGTCAAACATTATTCTAGCTGTTTCTATGAAGATTTTTTATTTTTAAGATGAGAGCAACATTTAAATCAGTAGACTTTAAGTAAAGCAGATCACCTTCCATAATGTAGATGGGCCTTATCCAATCAGTTAAAGTCCTTTAACAGAAGAAGATTGACTTCCCCCAAGGAAGAAGGAATTCTGACAGCAGACTACCCTTGAATTCAAACTAAAGCATCGCTGCTTCTCTGGGTCTCCAACATGCTAGTTGACACTGCAAATTTAGGACTTGCCAGCCTCCAATTTCTTGAACCAATTTCTTAAAATAAATTGTTCTCTCCCCCACCAGCACCACCACTCCACACACACACACTCACACATGCATACACACACATTCCACTGGTTCTATTTCTCTGGAGAATCCTGACTAACATCATATTCATCATCAGCCCATTTTCAATTTGCTTCCCATCTTTAAGAGTACCATAGAAACTACTAACAAGACAGAAGCTCATGTTTCTGTTTTTAAACTTTGACAAAGAGTAAGAATAACTGCAATTTGGATAAATGGAGGGACTCTGTCCTCTGTAGTGAAGCACATTAGTCTCTATGGCCTCACGACTGATCCTGATCACCCTTTTGACCAACTGAAAGGCATCAGATTCTGTAAATGGTATTGTAACAGAGATCTCGACAATGCAAGTTCTGTGCTCTCTGCTCCTCTATTGACCAGTCATATTGACTTTGGCCAGGTCAAGAGCTTTTCATTGCTTTAGTTTCCCTATCTATTTGTTTAATGCTTATTTCTCCAATATTCTGAACTCTTTCCATAAGCAGGTGCCCCAGAAGAGCAAGCGTGGCTATTGATCTGGTACTACACTTACAGAAAGGCTCCAAATAACATGCCTGAACCCAATACCCTGCTTTGTCACACATTAAAAGCCTGGAGATTACCAGAAGTATTTGGTTTGAGTTGTGCTTTGAAAGATATGACTGTGCCCACAAATATGCACAAAATACTTGACAGGGACTCTTGAATCACAAAGGCAGGTCCTTCTCTCTTCTTGCTACAATCTTTGATGGGGATGAAGAATGTGTTTACTCAAGTTCACAAAAGAGAACTTGGTTTGCTCTGCTTTAGCAACGATTAGGATTTCAAAGAAATACTGGCAATGTAGGTCATTTTTTTTTTTTTTGAACAAGCTTTGAAGCCATGCTGAAATCTTATCAGTATGTCAAGATTTAAAAACTCCCACCTGTACATCTCCCTCCCTAGAACTCTTTTGAGCAGCTGCCACCTCCTCCTTTGTTTGTTGATTATGTGTGAACAGAAACATAGCATACACTCAGCTCTAGGCACTAGAAACCACTGTAAGTCATTTCTATCTCCTTGTGGCCTATCTGGTAGGCAGATTCAAAGCAAACATGAATTCCTAGGGATTTATTATAAATATATTATGTGATTAAATTGTGCTTGCTCACCTGCAATGGATTTGTATTCACTCTCTCTCAGAACCCCCATTTTTCCAGCAGTAATCTTCCCAAAGGGAAGGCCTGCTCACTGGGCTCTTTTTAAAAGGCGTGCAAATCTCAACACTGCAACCATTTAATGCCACAAATGTGATTGTAAAGAGCACAACAGATTGAAAATATTGTATTTTCATCACTCATCTAAAGAAAGCTTATGTGTAATATACCCATTGCAGGCGAGTCTAGCGTGTATATTCATTTGTTCAGGAAACGCATCAAATTATTTTGCTTACAAAACTATTTTAAATAAGGTCGAAAGTCGTCCAAAAAGTATGTTGTGAAGAAAAGATCCTCCAGAGAAGAATCTGCCTTCCTCTTACTTTTGACCGTCAGAGATTTCTCTTAGGTAATTTCTACACAAACCAACAAACAAACTCCAGTTTTTATAATAACAACTCAGCTCATGTAAGATGATTACGTTTTAGGGCATTCATAGTGCACACTATCGTATTTTAACTTCAGAGCTTGCTTTTGGCTAAAGAGGATTCCTCCCAACCTCTCTAAATGCATCCAACGCAAACATTAGGATGCTAAACTACGTTCAATACAGTCCCATCACCAATACACTAAACCCAGAGAACTAAATACAAAGAGAATCAGACAGCAGGGCTGGTGGACAATGAAATCAAATCAGGCCTCTGATCTAACATAATGCTTACATATATTTTTAAAAGGGAAAACTCTGAGTAAGCACAACATAGAATTTACTTCCTGGCCCACAGTGCAATACTTCTCTTCTGCTCTATTGGAAAGCTGGAGCAAAATCTCTTTAACAAATAACACCCAAGAAGAACTGGCTGCATAAGTGTTATTTTCTCAGTTCAATGTCACAATTATTTAGTGTGTTGAACACTATACGTCTTTTAATTTCCTATAATCCCTACCCATAGCATAATGTGGAATGCCATTTATTCTATTTTAAAAGGAATGAAGTCATCCAGGGTGGAAACTATGACCTGATTGAAAGTACTGAAATGCTGCTATGTCTCAGGCTGGGCTCTGGCACATGGAGAAGTATAAATTAAACTCTTCTGCAGACATTTGATCTCTTGCTATGAAAAGGGATATTGTGTTTCCTCTGTTTAACGGTATTCTCTGTCCACTGTGAAAAGAAGCCTGTTTGCTTTAAAAAGTGTGGCATATTTTTTCCACTATGAGTGGCACTGCAAATGAAATCACAGCACGTACTGATTATAGTTCCAATAGTCTCCATGAATTGTACATCTATCAAGAGAAACCAATGTTGAAAGTGTGGTCACTTAATATGAGATGAATAATTCACTAATATGATGACTGATCACAACCACATCTCTAGATGCTAAGACTGGCAGCTTTTGTTGAGTGCCCACCTGCAGAAAGCACTGTGCAAAGCGAGTTAAACAGAAACAGTCATGCCTCCTGACTCCATTCCATCTTGCTGCACACCAGAGGCTGCCCACACACAAAGTTAGGATATCACTCTTACTGGTGAGACATTGTTCTGAGAGTGCATGCACATCTTATAAATTGAGCAGAAACATTCTCTTCCATTTCTGTTCACTATCCTACGTGCCTTATTAAAATCATAATCATTCTTTGTGAAAGGAAGTAAACTCTGAAAAAGTCCCGTAATAAACCTTTCTGGCATGCGTTAGGTACTGTGCTGACTGATCCAAGGCTATCATCCTTGAGGAAAACTTCTGGGTTTGTTTTTTTTAAACTCTGTTCTGCCCTGTCTGTGGAAGTATTTCAGGAGTTACCAAAACATTATTTTCATATAATATCAACTCTTTATGATCCTAACTCCTTGAACTGTCTTCTCCCACCACAGGGAGACCAGGGTATTAGGAAGGTGCTGATTTAGAGCTGGGAAACCCTGTTAAACGTGTCCCTCCCCCACATTTCTCTAGTTCCTACTGAACACGCAGCTGCTTCTACTCTTTTAGATACTGAGAGTTTGGAAAAAATGTTCGGCTGCTAGAAAAATAGTTTGAAAACCATTGCTGGAGAACATGTTTTTCTGCCTTAAATGAGTTTCGTTTTTAATGGCTTTGTAGAGAGGGATGATATAGATGAAGATGATTACATGGCAGGTACCACAGACCCCAAAAGTAACCTTCATTGACATAAGCATGTAATAAAGTATATTCAGAAGAAACAGAGGTTTTATTTTTCTTAAGAGAAGCACCAATAACAAATTTATTTCACTTTATAATGAAAGAAAAATATAGCCTGACCCACAATTTTTTACCCCAACCTAATTGGCAGTACTTACTTTAGTAAAATCATTTGGAGACCCAGTAAAAAATGTGGCACGGTTGCATTTTATATTGCCATCATTTCGTCTACTAAAGAGGCTTGCAAAATTATATAATGTGTGACCCCAACTATTTCCTCATTATTTTGATGCTCAGTAAGATCTTGTATTACAGTGTCTCTCTAAAAGCTTAATAATATATGGTGAGTTGAAAAACGCTGTTTTACTGAATTTATTTACTCATTTTTGAAATGTTTCCCAAAGTTTCCTGAAGATCAGAAACACCTGAAGTGCTTGACAAAAACAGATTCCTGGACTCCAAACCAGACCCACTGAACTGAAATGTACAGAGTGCATGTCTGATAATCTGCAAACCTAACAAACGTTCAGGATGATTCTTATCCTCGTAGAAGTGGCAAAAACTATGAGATAAAGGTAAATAGAGCCCATCCTTTATTAATATGTCAATTTCCTTTTCAACCCTATACGTATTCCCTATTGTAGAGCAATGATTCAACTCAAGAGGTTAAAAACTTGAAGACTAAGCAAATGCACACAGCTGTCTTGCCAAGTCACTAGACTATCTGAAGTGATTAGTTTGGGATCTAAAATTAAATACTTTACATTGGAATGACATACCAGATATGTTTTTTTTTCAATATCTGTAACTAGAATAGCATTTGCTTCAACCAAATATCCTCTCCACCTTAATGAATTTTAAAGGAAAAATAACCCCAAAGATGGCAGCTGAAATGGGGGAGGACAGTTTCTGTTTATCTAGTTTCTGAAAACTTTCATTATGGAATTTTGCATTACCCCCATGACCCTAGGAATGAGCGGGGGTGGGGGGTTGTGGGGAGCACTGCTTCTGAGTTTCCTTTAAGCTCCCCAAGGCTAACACTCTCAAGACACTAAGAACCTGGAGTTATCACATATTTATAAAATGATTGGTGTGTGTCTCTACGAGTGACAAATGACATCTCTCAATGAATAATGCATTAACTTTCCCCAAAAAGTGAAACACTGAGTGGCTATCTGGTAAATTCAAACAGTATAGACAATGAAGTGAGAAGAGGCAGGTCAAGAAAATATATATTACTAATACAATGAGATTTGTTTGGGGGCCCTAAATGCGCATCTAACCAATTAACCATTTCGATGTTGGAATTGTGCAGACTGGCCAACTTTATCTGCCTCCCTACCCTTTAGAATTCTTCAAAGGTTCATAATCTCCTATAGAATCAAGTTCAACCTACTTACTTAGCATGACAACGGGAGTGCTCTTTGGCTCAGGCTTTCCCCTTTCTCTTCTTCTTTCAGTCCTAAGCTACACTTGATGATTCAGCATCAGGAACCTCTTACAGCTTCCTGTACAGATCCTGGTATTTCTCAAACTTTGCTGGTGCAGTCACCCCTCCCTGGAATTGCCGTCCCAGCCCTGCCTTGAAGATTTAGCTTTGGGGTCATCTTCTCCTAGCAGCCTTCTCTGTATTCACCTCTGTCGCTGAAATAATTAGTGTCATGATATTGTCCCGGCTCAAGAACATGAACTATGGGACTAAGGGAGCAAGGTAGAAAGGGAGCTTATTAGCCTTTAAACCCAAATGCCTAGTACAGAGCCTGGTCTATGAAAGGTTTCCAGAAAGAGAGTTTTTGACTAAAAGAATATTAATCAATCCTGAGTGTTCATGGTTAGTTGAAATTAGACCAGATTATCCCTGCCAATATTGCCTTTCTGTTGTCTGATGTCTTTCAGAAATGATCACAGTAGTTTTTTATTGCAGTCTTGGAAAGAAAGCCAGCAGTACAAAAAGCACTCCATTCATTTTTGATAGAATATATTTGTCTGGTATGCTATATGATTCTTTTTCTGCCTATTACGTGTACATTTAAAAAATTAGTTGCACCTTTTCCTTTCGAGGTGCTTAGTAACCATGTTGTTTCAGATACAAAGGCCTACAGAGCAGTGCCCACTGCCCCGTGAATGGGGCCTTTGTTCTCAGTGCTGTTTTGGTAGGAAATGGTTGCTATTTAGGTCTCCAAGAGGGAATATAAACTATGCTCACCTAATCAAACAGACCAGTAAATACAGCAGTTAATCTGACAACTTCGAATTCCTGAGTTGCATTCTGAGAAACAATTTAACACCAACAATCATTTAAAGCCTATGTAAATCATAAGCCTTTGGTTACTTAGAGGTTTATTGTATTTCATTTCATTTTTATTAATTACTGCAAATACCTGGCTCTAAATCATATTTCAGCATGGAGATTTCTTGTTGGTGGAAAAGAAAAGAAATCACATTGGAAAATATAGCATTAAAGCTCAAAAATAAGACATGTTATCCAGATGTCAAAGAGAGGAGGAAAACAGTATGGGTGAATAAATGAAAGTGAAACATGACCCTATCATATCTGTATGCCATAAAGGAGGACTGATCCCAAAGACCGAAGAAATCCAAGTGCAGGTCTGCGCCCCTAATGAGCTAGCTTGCCCATTGTTCTTTTCTCTTCAGATAGTTTCTTTAAACTAATCTGCCCTGTGGCTATGGAATAAAAAACAGTACTTGTTTGTTCAAGTTATTAACAGTTTTACAATGCCCTCACCAAGTCGCCTTGATGGTTTAGTTACCACTTGAGGAACAAAAGCACTGAAACAATGGTTGCATTAAAAAAAATAAAATCCACCTAGTTCTTAAATGCAAACGCAAACCACAACAAAAAGATCTCTTTGTTTGAGATATGGGATATAAATATCACCATTTAGATCCTACCTGTTTGCTAACAATTGCATTTAGTCTCTTAAAACTATGTCCTTGCAATTTTTCAGGGAGTAAGGCCCAACATACACACAGCACATATTAAAAGCACTATCTGGACTATTCCTTCCCTCTTGAAAAAAAATCTAGTGTTTCTGGTTTTTAAAGGAGCTATTGTCACTTCTGGTTGAATGTTTATTTTACTGTCTCCTGCACAGCGGAGGGCATTTCACCTATAAAGAGTGATTATAGAGCAGTGGGACAATTTGAATACTCTAATCAATGCTAGTTAAAGTAGGAATAAATAAACTTTTATGGCACCAGGGTTCCTACTCTTCATGGAAATTATTGTTAATTTATTGAATCAATAATCTTAAAACAATAAATTATGATGCCCTTTGTTTTACTAAGCCCTTCTCACAGTGTGTTAAAAAGAAAGGGCTTTATAAATATTACAACAGGCGGGAGGAGGTTTCTTAACCAAGTCTTTGTATGTGGTCTGTTATGCAAAAGATTAGACTATAAAAGTTAAAAGGGTGTGTGTGTAGGGTGTCTGCGGTGGGTGGGGGGTGGTATTTGAGGACTTGAACATGAATAGACGCTAAAAAAAATTAATAATAATAAAAATCCCTACACTACTTAAAGCGGCTGAGTGAGGAATTCGAATTCTTTTTCTTATTAATCCTGTAACTGCTTGAAGTGATTTGATTTTACTCTTCAGTTGTTTGAGAATTATTACACATTTATTACAAATCAGGGAGAAAGATTTTTGGTCGACACAGGCTGGAAGCTGACTGTCCAAAAGGAATACTTGTCCTCAATATTTTTCTCTTAGCCATAACCCGTGTTTAATCTGTTCTCCACCAAAACCCTGAGGGAAAACAAAACTCCCAGACTCATTTTGAATTTCGTTATCTCCTACTATCCTGACTTCTTGAAGATAAAATAAAGTGCCTAAAACAGTGTCTGGCACGTGATTGACTCTAAACAAAATATAACTTTATCACTCCAGGGCCATCCTGGCACTGCTCTTCCATTCTCCCACCCCACACAAGTTTAGCAGGTCATGAGAATTGTATCCTCACAATCTTTATTAGTTTTCTCATTACGTTTTTACCTTTCATAGCAATCAAAGTATCTTTTGGGTACCTATTCATCCTGTTACAAAACTGTACCCAAATGCAAACTCTCTGGCTTTAGAAAATAAAATATAATGGAGAAAAAGTGCACATTTGAGGTAATATCTGCAGATGAGACATTACTGTAGAAACGATGTCCCAGAAGCACCTAATATCCAAAGCTTTCTGTACAGATTAAACTCCTCTAATGGCTCTACAGCTACGATATACAATTATCTTCTTACTAACAGCATTCCTTAAAACAGACGTAAGGGATCTTTGAAGCCGAGCTCTGCATACCTTAATTACGGAACCAATTTGGGACACTATGTATTCCAACATTTTTTAAAGGCCTTCCCTGGATTATAAGAACATATCTAATTCAGGATTATTTTTTGTGCTTGGAGACTACAGATGTGAATGCAGGCAGTTGGAATGGCCCCCAGGGTGCCAGTGTTTGCCACCACATTCTGCCGGGGGGGGGGGGTTACAGTTTTTGTCACAGGACTGACCTAAAACCAGAAATATTATTCCCTGGAGCTGAATTTGTGACAGAAGTTCCCACTCCTTGGGACCCAATTCTATCTATGAGACTGTAATAATCAAGCACCTGAAGGGCACAGCTGGGAAACTAGAAGTTGACAATTTATGGAATTTCCATCAATCATTGGTATACTGTTTTGAGGAATGCCCTGTGATTTCAACAAAATTTCAAGGAATCTTCCTGGGATTCTGAAATGTTCAAGAGATATACTGGACCAAAGGAGGGAAAGGAGACCTAAAATGTATTGAACTCCTACAATAATTCATAAGTGATGCTTAATTAACCAAATCCTCCTAGAACTGTGCCATTGGCAGAGACCCTCAGTCTGATCCACTTGCAAAAGGTCGTTCCAGACAAAGAAATTCCCAGGCTCGGTTTGATTTACAGGAAAGATGTGGCTAAAGTAAGGATCCTAGTTCAGTTAGTCCTAGTTTTTTCCTCGCCTTATGTATTCTGAAAGCAGCTCTAGAGTCCTTGGAATTTGGCTGCAAGATAAGGAAAAATCAATTCCATGAGTATTAATTACATTCACCTGCTATTAAGACGAATCAGGATTCTAGGCTAAGGACTAACAAAAAGCAAAAGGATGGCTACCATATATAGACCAGTTTCTATACAGTGAGCACTATTATAGGAGACATATATTCTTTCATTTAGTTTTCACAAGAATGCTGAGTAATGTATTGCAATCTCGGTTGAAGAAACCAACTCTGGAGATTCAGAGGGGTTTAGATACACAATAACAGAGCCAGAAGTTATATCTGGGCCTTCCTAGATCCCAAGGTCACCCTTGTGCTAACGGGCCATGCTGACTATCTTCCCTTAAAATTATTTTGTTGCTTTAGTCTGCAGATCTTCAGGGATTTGGCAACTTTCTTAGAATTATCTCTTTTACTCATAGAAATTAATTCAAACCTTGCCTTCATGGATAGATATTCCACCCTCTGAAATTCTCATAAAGAAAGAATAAATATCCATTATATAAGTACTGAATTCACGGATTTCGGTAAATTCATTCATAAATAGGAAGGCTCGGTACTGATTTAACGGTAGTAGGCCTATTAATATTAAAGCTGCTTGATTGTATTCTTCCAGCACTAGTCCTTTCATGTTCTTGCTCTTCCCCTTAGTAATCATGTAAGGTAAGAGGCTCAGACAACCTCAAGAAATGGGAGGAAAGGTTACTATGTAAATGTATATGGAAAAAATTGAATATTTAGGGGATCCAAGAACAGCCATGTATCTGGGCTTCACGGAGATGAAAAGCATAACTTAAAAACAAGAAGGATCTAAGACAGTTCTAGAAATTGAGTTATCTTGTCAGTTTGTGTTGTGGATACCAGGATTCATTGCCCAGATCCTCTTTTAGGACTGAGGTCGCCCTCACCCTCCCACCTCCCACCCTACCTCCATACCCATGTGTATTGGCTGTTGATAAAGAATAGTTAAGTCTCTCTTCAGGAATCGACCTTGGTAAAAAGAAGCCATCTTGCTCAAATTACGTACTCTGCTAGGAAGCAGCCCTCATGCAAGGACTGATCTATGTGAGGGTTCAAGTGCTCTGCCTCTTGGCTCACATAGGCACAGCTTTGATGGGTCACCCTAGTTTCAGAGATCCCATTGAATCAGATGAGATCCTATTGCCACTGCATCTGAGTTCAGTCTCTCCCTCTGCCTAATACTACTTTCATCTCTCCCTAACAGCAGATTTCTCAGAGAACAGTCCTTACTAAACCACTTGTACACAAACTCCATTTCAGAGTGTTTCCGGGGAACCTGACCTAAGACCTCTCCTAAGGCACAGAAGTTTATCAAAGCCTTGCAGTAAGTCACTCAACCCTTCTCTGTTTTTTTTCCTTCTGTTCTTGCCATTACCAGCCAATATTGTCACCCTAGAATTTCTTTGCTACCTCCTATTTTTGATAGCTTCTGCATACATATAACTTATGTTTACACATTGCTTTAGTTTTCTCTTGGTTCTTCTTGACATGCCCACCACTGATTTTCTTTAGGCAGAGTTTTTGTGCCAGACCATCATCTCATATTTCACTGGCAATACTATGGATTTGGCTAATTTGGGATCAGGTGCCTGTCATTGGTCTGTTTAGATAGAAGATGGAAGACATTTAAGGTATAAAATATGGCTACCCCTGCTTAAGAAAAAGCTCAAAGCATCTTTCTAAGTAGAGGGAACTATGATTATGACAATTTCTCTTAGAAAGAAAGGTGGATTTGGCTGCCACTATGACTAATCTATTCATTGCATTTGTTATGGACTGAATGTTTGTGTACCTCCAAAATCCAGTTTTTGAAATCCTAACCCCCAATGTGATAGTATTAGCAGATGGGGGCTTTTGGGGTAATTAGTTCATGAGTGTGGCACCCTCATGAATGGGACTAGTGAGAGCTTACTCCTTTCTCTGCTCTCTGCCATGTGAGGATACAACGAAAAGACAGCCATCTGTAAACCAGAAAGTGGTACCTCACTATACCCTAGACCTATCGGCAACTTGATCTTGGACTTCCCAGCATTCAGAACTGTAAGAAATAAATGCTTGTTGTTTAAGCCACCCAGTCTATGATAATTTGTCATAGCAGCCCAAATTGACTAAGTATTTATGAACCAAATCTAACTCTAGTCAACATATCAGTGATACTTAGAAATTCCTTCAACAAATAATTATTGAGCACCTACCAATTAGGCTCTATTTTAGGTAGGGAAATAGGGCATTAACAAAATGACAAAAACTCCTTCCCTCATGGAGTTTACATTTTAGTGTGAAGGACAGGAAAAAATAATAATAATTGAAATTCAGAGAGTAATAACAAACAATGTCAATAAATTTATACCTTTTCCCTGACGAAACTTCCTTTCCCATCCCTAAACAAAAAGGCAAGATAAGTTGACTTTTCACCTCCTTTCAATACCCATCCTCTCCTGATGGTATCAATGACAAGGAAATGGCCAGAGATACAGAAGAAAGGGAAGAACCCAAAGCCTTAAATAATCCACTTTGTTAATAAAGTTAGCTTTACAAGTGAGCCATAAAAATCTTAGCCTGAGAGAGATTTCTTTTTTCTCTATTTAGACTATTTCATCCAGTCATTTAGAATTTTTAGCAACATTTATACAGCATTTTACGGTTACAAAAACATCCTCATTTAATCATTCTTATAGTCATTCATTCGGCAAGCATTTATTATTTAATTATGCATGTCAGGCTCATATATCATCTCCTTTCTCCTCAGTACAGCTCTGAGAGGAGATTAAATATTATTAGTATACCTGTTTACCAGATAAATTTGGAGGGAAAATAAAGCTCGAAGGTAGACAACAAGCATAACAGAAAAACTAAGGCATTTGAGCCAAACCTGCTCAGGCTTGTTTCCATATAAGTATGTCTGTAGAAATATATTTGCACAAGCAAAAACAAATGTTTTTTGAGGTGATTTACAATGATACATGCAATACAATAAGGTGAAAAAAATATAAATGGATTCAAAGAAACTTGATGAAGTCATAAGAGGAAAAATGAGAATAAACAGCAAATTAGAAGAAGTTGTATGTTAATGATGTTAACAAAATCTTTACTAACTACTAAAGTTGAACATCAAATCTTTTATAAGCTTTTGCGCTGTTAGAAAAACACAGAGAAAAGTAAATGACAGTTTTTCAATGAATAAACCCCAAAGGAGGAAAAAAAGAAAGAGGTAGAACTTATGGGTTAAAAGAGAATTAAGAGACATTATCCAAACACAACATGTGCATCCTATTGAATCCTGACCCGAACCAACTGTAAAAAATGATTTATAAAACAAATGGAGAAATTTTAACAGTGACTTTTTTTGGGTATATTAAAGAACTCCTAATTACTTTAGGTGAGATAATGGTATTGTGTTTATGCTTTTTAAAGAGACATTACCTTTAAGATACACGATGATTATTTACAGCTGAATTGAAAAAAAGAAATGCACAATAGATATGGGATCCTTGTTGTCCACATATTAGCTTTGTGTCTTTGGGCCAGTTATCTCACTTTCTTCTCCTATAAACTGAGAGAAATGCAATATATTGCCCAGAATTTTTGTGAAGATTAAATGAGATAGATATGTATAATCGATCCTCATTATTTGTGAATTGCCTACTTGTTAAAATTTATTTGTAACCTCATAATCAGTTCTTTGATGCTCTTATGATCATTTACAGACAAGCACAGAGCAGCCAAAAAATTGAGTCACCTGACACATGTGTTCCCAGGAGAGGTCCGACAAGATGACATTCTGCCTTCTTGTTTCCGTCATCATACTATAAACAAATACCTTTTTCATTATCTGTTTAATGCTATGTTTCTTGCATTTTTGTAGGGGTTTTTGTTGTTGTTGTTGATGATTTCACTACTTATAATAACCCCCAAGCACAGTGCTGAAGTGCTGTCTAGTAGTCCTGAGCACAAGAAGGCTCTGATGTACCTTACAGAGAAAACGTGTTAGACTAACTTTGTTCAGGCATAAGTTATAGTATTGTCAACCACGAGTTCAATGTTAATGAATCGACAGCATATGTGAAATATCTTTAAACAGGAAAATATATAAAACAAGGTTATGTATTTATCAGTTGACAAAAATGTTGTGATCAGTGGCTTATAGGGACCTAACTCTGTATTTGCCCTAGGAGCAACTGTTTAGTATTTGCTAATTCAGTATTCATGGCAACTTATAAAATGTAACTACCACAAATAACCTGAATTGAGGATATATAAAAGGCTTAGGCTTGTGCCTTCCTTAGAGCAAGTACTCAATGAATGTTTTTTTTTTCTCTGTCTTTAAATGATAGAGATTAGACCCACACCCCCTTCTTCAGATTCATTTTCTGGGTTCTTTATTCTTGACATAGTTCCCCAGTCTTTGAGTACATTGTAATGTGTATAACACACGATTTGATCCAATATATCTTAACCTGGACATAGGTTTTCCAACTATCAACCAATTTTTGTTTATCTTGAGTTGTCCTGGTTAACAGAAAATGCACTAAGCTTGGAATTAGAGAGCCTAGACCAAGCTTCTGCTCTTCTATGAGATGTATGATCCAGTCATGTCTTAAGCACCTAGGAATTCTCAGCGATAACTACATAAAAGAAAATATAATGACTACATTCCATAGTAGGAGCTAAATGAGAGTGATTAATATGATCTGGAAAAGCTAAGAGAACAGATGAAAAACAAGTTTGAAGCTACCGTCTCTTCTTTTGGCACCATTGAGTGCTGCCTGTCCCCACCACACTGGAGAACTCTTAGGCAAGTTACATATCTCCCTCTATAATTTCCAAATTAACATTTATTTCTGGGCTTCTAAATGAATATGGCCAGAACTACTCAACACCACAGGATAAACATGCTTCTTGGAGCATTAATTTTACTAGAATGTTCATTGAGAAAAATATATTAAAATAAAATTTATTCAGCTATAGCTCAAAATTTCTAACCAGAAGAATGAAGTACACGACTTTGGTATTCTCTCAACTCACCTCAGATTACACCTGCAACAGTGAAGGACAGTTTTCATGCAAATTAACAGCATCTCAGCCAGTGCTAGTACCATGACTCTTAATTTTCTGTCTCAAGCTCTTTCTCCAAGCCTCAGGAGCCTGACCAAGCTGCCAGTAGGGCAGACCCTGAAGTGCAGGGGAGTTTGTGTATTCCCTGTGTATTCCCTGGGTGGAATACACAATTAATGAGGGATAAGGGTCCCAGCTCCCATTCCTTCAGAGGAACAATTCTGAGGAGAAATACACACAGTTCCACAGAGGGATGAGTCACAGTTGCCCGCAGCAGTAAGCAGCTCAGTGATGCATCCTGTGTTGGCTTTTCTCCTTCTTGCCTTTCTCGTTCTCCCTACTCTTGCACCTTACCAATAAACTACCTGTACCCAAGTCCTTGTCCCAGGCTCAGCTTTAGGTCTTAAGGGGAGCCATGTGGTTAGAAGAATGGACTTGAGCTGCATTTGTACAGGACTTTACATTAAACTAAAGCAATCTAATTGTCTGTTTAAAAACACTGAATTGCCAGCAGATATTTGATATAGACCAGAAAGCATAATTCTCACATGCTAAGAAAAAAAAAGATGCCAAAAAATCTCTCTTATAGTAGCTACTTTAGATCATGCTCTAAACTCCAAACTATTCTCTTAAGGACTTTGAGTGTGAAACAACAAAATAATTCCAATCTCAGTCATCAACATTCCCAACTCACATACCAATCAGGAATTGATTGTAATTGAATGCCACTGACCAAGATCTACAAAACTGCATTTCAACAGATGGGGCTTGGGACATTTAAGTTTACTTAGTTACCTCACTCACTATGAGCCTCAAGGGGAGTCACGTTACAGGAAGAGTCTGCCCTACTTCTCAGACAAAAGAAAATGGAAGACTGATTCAGTAACCTGGATAACTGTGGCTATATGAGCCACATGAACATACTATTAACTTTCTGTAAATCTAATCAAAAAACTATGTTCACTGGTATGCTGCTCTGCCCTGGAAGACTTCAGACACCGTTCCTTACAAAACTACCATCATGATTAAGGCTTTTCCTAAACATAAAAAACATTTTTTGCATCCCAATTGGATAAATATATATATTTATATATTTATAAATATATGTATAAATATATAAATTTATAATAAATATATAAACTTATATACACACACACACACACACACACACACACACACACACACACACACACACACATATATAGACACTCTTTCCCTTACCAATCATTTATCCTCAGGAAAGGTGGGTATAAATATTTGTGCAGCTATTTCAAGGTGAAACTGAAGAAAGGAGGTGAAAGAAAGGAAATTAGTGGCTGATTTTTAACTTTTAGTCATGTGATAGAATTTGAAGTTATCCCTATTAAGCTATTCCCCAGGATGTCCTGTGCCAGATTCTCTGATTCATCATCTTTCAATTGATCTTATAATCTGCATTGCATAAATTAGGGTCTTCTTGAAGGTTTTTGGCAGGAATATCTAAATTGCTTTTGCCCCGTTGAAGTTCAAACAAAGAAGTACTGTTTGTACAAGTCCTCCATCCACGTCCTCATTGGCTTGGACTTTGTGTTTTTTAGAAAGCCGTGACAAATAAACAAAATCCTCTATCAAAAGCAACAAGGAAGTCACAGTTTACAATTATATTCTCTTTTAAAAATTTAACATCATTACTTTTATTCCATATATGGCCAGCGACACATCCATCCCTGCATCCTCTGAGTGTGGAAGACTTAATGGTGAAATCATGTTGGCCTCCTGTTGCCAAGATTAGGCAACAAAGTAATGGTCCAGTTATGACCATATTGTATGTGTTCCGTAAGTTTGTTGTAAATTAGTGCTAAAGTGTCTTTGCCCCCTAATTTTTTAAAATACAAGGACCCAAACCTTGCTATTTGATGACAAAAAAAGTATAACCATACTGCCACTCATCCGTCAGTTTTTTCCAGCATGCCCCAATTTCATACAATGTCCATTAGTGACCCTTTCCAAAACTGGAGGATGGAATAGAATTGGTGACGTGGTTAACTCTACTGAATCATACCTGTCCTATGTTATATTAATTAGTTTGACTCCATCACCAGAAACATACGTCCTTGACATCTACTACAAATGACTGGTACATCAAGAATTACATAAATAATTTTGACTTTACTTTTCCTTCTTTAAAATGAAGGAGAAGACATCAGAAGCTTTGGTGTTTATGCAAGAATATGACCTTCATATTGATATACACTGGAATGTAAACCCTTTTCTTTGTGAGTGAAAGCAGTTTTGAAAATGGTAAAATTCCATGTAAATGTACTTGTAATTTTGTTTCTGGAACTTTTCATTGCCTGCTGATGGTTACATGTTAAAGTTTCTTGCAAGCCTACTTGATATGAATTGGTCTATATCTTGTACCCTTCACAAATCAGCCTCTGCTGAAAAGTAGCACAGAGTTTTCCACGTCGAGCCATGGTAGGAGCAGTTAAAGTATATGGTCCTATGGCATAGTGACAGTTTGTGGAGTTAAAAAAAAAAAAAAACAAAAAAAACATAGAATTTGATAGGAATTATATTCTAATGTAACTCATTCATGGTTCACTTATTACTCAAATATTTACTTGCCACTATTATGTGATCCATACTATGTATTCCCTGGGAATTCAAAAGTAATTAAAATAACTCATTCTTTAAGAACCCATAGTCTAGTAAGGTGGATAAACATTTACAATCAGAGAGATAAGGACTAATATAGGTTGTACAAAAGGCTAGAAAGATGGATGATAGATAATGAGAGTTGTATTTTATAGCTCCATGAAAAAATGAGCTTAATTTTCATTGCTTCCAATCCACATGGCCTTCTTTGGGAATATCTTCTGTGTAAATTAAGAGAATTCAGTAAGATTTCCTACCCTTTTAGACTCTAATACCCTAATGCAGGGAAGAAGGGGAAAGTGATTTTTGCTCACACGGCTGCTTGATGGGCCATCATCGTCATCAGAATCAACTCCGCAGCATAACCCATGGTTCTTATCTCTGCAGCTGCACACAGACTATAAACGCTCACATGGCAAAGCAAATGGATGATGGAAATCACTTTTTAACAAGAATATAGGTGAGATGAGCTTTCTATTACTTTAGATTTATTCTTTTTTTTGGGGGGGGGCAAATTCTAAGAAGGATGTACTATAGGCTCCTTGAAAGGCCTCATTATACAGAAAGAGCATTTGAGAAAAACTAGAAAGAAATAAAAAAAGAAAAAGGGAAGAAAGAAAGGGATGGAAGGAAAAAAGGAAGGAGACGGGAAGAAATAAAGGCATGCAAGATAGCCACAGTATTTGGAACAAGAGAAAATTTTTTTTCTTCTACAAAAAATAACCACAACACACACAACTTCAATTAACATAGGGAGTAAAGAAATGTTGAGAAATAAAAGCTAGCCCACAGTCCTTTTGTAAACGGCTTTATCATTAAACAGTCTTTAATCATTAAATATACTAGGTCAATTCTCACCTTGCCCGCCTGTCCAACCATTAGCAAAAGCAGCATGTTAATTTTTCTGTGACTAATTCTGGTGTGTGGAACATACTAGTCCCACTGAAAAATAACTGGGTCTTTGGAAACAAAAGTCTAATGACCACAACATATAACGCTCCCATTCTGGAGAACACAGTTCACGTGGTTCGTGGAAGTCATGCACAATTGCACGAATTTTTAGTAAGGATTAAGGAGGTTCAAAGAGTATCTCTGAAAGCCTTTTCAGAAGGGAGAACAGCCCATTGTGTATTAGGCCCAAACTAGTACACCTCCCTTCTTAGACACTATTATGCCTCATAGCATTTCTTTACTATAATCAAGCTAAAAAAATAAAAGAGTATTAACATGCTCTAAGAAGGAAGATTCTCACTCTTAAAATAAGAGGCAGGTCTCCTTTCTTTGCTTAATATTTATTGAATACTTCCTAAGACATGCAATTTGCTGAAACGCTCTCATGTTTTTTACAGCAATGAATAAATATAGTTGTTAAGCATATCAAATAAGACTTTTCTCCTGGAGATAAATCACAGTAGAGGAGAATTGTCAGAAAAATGTTTTATAAATTTACCCTGAAAGTCATTGCTGTGCAGTTAAATAATGAAACTTAAAATGGTAACAACTTTTCAGTATTTTTATTTTGTAAAGTTATTTCTAATTAGAATAATGACATTCAATCATTTACTAGATTACATTTATTGAGGACACATTATATGCAAGTCACTGTTCTAGGTTCTGGGGAAAAAAATGGTGAACAAGACTGCCACCCATTCACTCATATGTGGAATATAAAACAAAAGGTATCAAATTAATCAACAAAGAAACAAAAATAAACTCATAGATCCAGACAACAGAATGGTGGTTACCAGAGGGGAAAGAGAGTGGAGGAGGGAGAAGTAGGTAAAGGAGGTCAAATATATGGTGATAGAAGGAAACTAGACTTCAGGTGGGAGTACGCAATAGAGTATACAAGTGTTGAATTATAATGGAGTGTACTTGAAAATTCTAGAATGTTATTAATCAATGTCACCCCAATAAATTTCAAAAAAAGACTGCCCTCCTATATTTCAGCAGAGAAGACAATCAATGCATAAGCAAACAATTATATGAGATGATTTCAAATATGTATAAGTACTAGGAGGATAACAAAACACTGAGTGAGTGGGGTTTGGGGGGCACTTTAAAGTAGTCAAACAAGACCTCTCTGAGCTGAAACAAGAATGAGAAAATGAAGGAAGTTGTGCAAAGAACTAGGATAAAGGTATTCCAAGCAGAGAGAACAAGATGTGCAAAGAACTTGGGACAGTCAATACTCTTTGTATAGTTCTGTATAGCCTGAAGCACTTTCACGGATATTGTTTCATTTGATTCTCACAACTCTAAAATAAGAGTACTACAAGTAATTTTATTCTCACCTTATGAATGATGGAATCACATGCCCAGTAGAGGATCAGACAAGGTCTTGTGATGCCTATGCTTTTCAACACATTATGATACTTCTCTGTTTTTCAAAGATTGTGAAGATTATATAAATCATCTGAGTGGGTGATTTAATGCCATGATTAGCTCCGTTTTTTTCTTCCTTTTCTATAGCAAGTAGCTAAAACTTGCCTTCTGAGTCTAAAAACCTTTATTTGAAATCCAGTCCTGCCTCATTTACATATACTACCTTCCTGCCAGTTAACATCGATGGATGGTCCACTCGCCTATTAAAGCCAAACTCTTCACTTAAAGCCTGGATCCCAGTCCCTCCAGCCTATTAAAAACATCACTTCAGAAATTTCTCCCTTAATTCTCTCACAGTCCTTATCTAATCTGACAGCAGATCCTATGGGCTCTATCTTCAAAATATATTCAGAATTCAACCTCTTTTTATTTATCATGTCCACAACTTCCACCCTGGTCCAAGACATCATCCTCTCTCACCTAGATTACTAATAGTCTCCTAACAGACCTGCCTGCTGCTGCAGTCTATGCCCAGTGCAGCACCCAGAAGAAGCCTGTTCAAAAGTAAGCCAGATCATATCGCTCCTCTACTCAAAACTCTCCAGTGGCTCTCATCTTGCTCAGAGTTAAATTAAAGTCCTTGCAGTCAGCTGTGAGGCCTACGTGATCTGGTCCCCAAACCCTTAGACCTTATGTCCTATTCCCTCTCCTCTGCTCACCCAGTTCTTACTACATGGGCTTCCATCCCCTGACTACTCAGCTATAATGTGAACTCCACAGAGGAAAGGATCTTTGTCTGTTTGATTTACCCATGTATTCCAAGGGCCTGGAACAGTGCCTGGCACAGAGTAGGCACTCAAAATATATTTGTCGAAAGAATAGTTCCTGCCTACCTAACATAAAGTTAGGTGCAGATTTGCTTGGTTTTCACTTCATCTAATTAGTGTATAGAATTCCACCAGATTCTGTCACATTCTTAATTAGATCTCTTAAATAAATAAAAATACAGGTGTAAAACTCCATTTCACTATGTTTTGTGCAGACTTATCCATTTATTAATATTTCTCATATACAGAAAAGCTGCTTCATCGGCTGCTGCTTTAGTTTAAGGATCCAATCTCCACATTGAGGGAAGTAGTGCTTCTGATGGTTCAGATTATTGGTTCACCAATACTTAAGGGCCTAAAAACAGTTAGAAAATAACCTTAAAATATGCAATTTATTCCTTCCCAAACAGAATCAAATCTAGTATTGAGTTTCTTTAGGACGCACTGAAAGCTGCCATGAACATATACCATAGTTTTTAACTTGTTCATATAAAGCTGAAAATGGTTACTTATGAAATAAAAACAAAAGTTTCGCCCCACCCCCTTTTTCTCTTAAAGAAGGAATCAGTAAGAAGATTCCACACCCTAGACACCATCCTACTGACCCTGTAGCTTTTCTGTAGCATTTGGTTCACAGCACAATATTCAAGCACACTTTGGGGCGGGCTGATTCCCGCGAGGTTTGTCTTGCTTTGTTTTAAGAAACAGAATTCTCAGTTTCTGCAAAGCTCTACAGAAGTCATTACAATTGACGTTTTGAAGGAAACCCAAACTGATTGCCATAGAACGATTTTTGGATTATCTAGTCTTAATTCATTTCATTTCAGCTCAGTTCTATAGACACTTATCCAACTTGAAGGCCTGGTGCTACGCATTAGACCAAGGGGCATGGCCCTGCTTTAAATACAGTAAGAGCAACGGTGGAAATAGGTGCAGAATGCTCAGGAACACAGATGAGGTGTGTTTCCCTAGCCTCAAGATTCGGAAAAAGCTTTCTGGACAAAACCCTGCCGGGGCCAAATTTTCAATGCAAGTGAAGTATAAACTGGACAAAACAAGGTGGAAAGGGCATTCACAAATTTCATTGACCCATTTTCACCAATTTGAACAAGAGAAAAGTTGATATCTAGTATTTTAAAGGAGGCCGGATTATCTGTGTGTCTTAGTTTATTTTTGATCTGTTCACTTTTGCTGAGTTCACTTGGAATAAACTGTGGTCCCATATTTAAAATGCTTGATTTATTTTGCCTCCCATGGTATAAGCTTCATCTTAAAAAAATAGTTGTCCTGTTCTGAATTATGAGAGTAAAATTAATATACTCTGTATTAAGTCTGAGTAAAAATACATTTTGACTCAAAAACATTAATTTTAATAATCCATTTTAAAAATTTGACTGTGTGAGATTTTTAAAAGAAATATTCAATTTGAGTTTTGTTTACTAATATTGGAAGAAATTCTAACTTTTAAAAAAAAGAGGACTGTATTTCAGTTTCTTTGATCCTTTGTTAGTTTGTCTTCCTTCATGCACCCACTGTGCTTGTTTCTATAACATATGGGACTTTACACATTAAAGTGAAGCTGTGTCTGTAAAAAAAAAAAAAAAACTGCTGGTTTTAAATTCCAGTTTTTATTCCATGTATACCCTGTTATTAAAAAAAAAAAGTTATGGATCATTGCTATTTTTGCCCAAATTTCACTCTACAGAAGTCCCTTTATTAAGAAATGAGAGTTAATGAAAAGTAGGGCTACTGTTTATACGACTGCAAATATCACTGGGGAAATATTTTATGTTTACATTTTGCTGAACTATTTATAGTGGGGACTCATACTACTGTAAAGCCCTCTTTTCCACATATAATGGATATCTTTGTACCTGAATTCTATATACTTCTATGGTTTACCTTTTTATCCAGTCTGACCACATTTCATTCCACGTTACTTTGTCCTCCAAGCCTAGCTATATTACAGCAACACCTTCTGGTAGAACAGAGACACTGAAAATCTAGTGAAATAAAACGGCACTTATCTAACAGTGTCTTAAATCATTAGCAGGAAATGCATATTACATTTAGCTACTTAACAAATCTCTCAAATCAATTATTAGGGTCTTTTCTATCCCCACTACTGGTCTTGAAAGCTCTCAATTTTAAGCACCTGACTTTCTCCTTCTGAATTAATGGCTAATACCTATTGCTGTATTTTACCTATATTTTAACTATTTGGCATCACGTATTTATAAATCTAAATCTTTTTAAATGTTTCTTGCCTGAAATACAATATTGGCGAGTGAACTTTGGAGTCCCTCTGGTGGTCATTTAAGTCGATTTTAAATGACATTTCTCATAACCCCTCTTAGCCTTACCAGCTTCAACCATCTGCCCTCTTATTTCTGTACCTCGAAACCCAGCCACCCTATGCCAGCCCTACTCTTTGCAACACACAATTCCTCACCCACTTCTATGATGTATATAAATACAATGTGAATACTTTCGACAAATTCTTAATGTTAGGTTGTGAGAACATTTTGCCCATGACATTGTATTTTCAATAAAATACTCTCGCTGAAAGTTAAAACGATTGCCGATTCCCTGGTTCCTATTAGAAATCATAGCTCATGCTTCTTTCTTACTCAAATAGGTTTTAGAAATTAATTTTAATTTTTAACAACTATATTTCTTCATTTTTGTGGCACTCGATGACTTGTATTTTTTTTAGTCACCTGATTTAGTCTGTTCAAACATTTCTTTAATGTCACTAATTCAAGATCCCAAGCATAAAACAGTTTTACTCAGAATGAACAACGGCTTGGGGTAGTCACATTGTGCAAAGGTAGTCTTTCCCTCGGATCCTTATTTTCACGTACAAATGAGTGAAATCTTCCCTGGAACAGGCCCTTGAGCAATGAAGGGGCTCTCAGATAGATTAAGTCCTGAATTGTGCTTAGAGGAGATTTAGAATTTATTTACCTAAACAGAAATGAGATGCCTCCTTGACATTACATATTGTCCCCTTGACATTTGTGTCATTATCTATGTTTCTAGTCAGTGGTCTCAGAATTTCAGCGTGTTCGATGTTCAGTTCCCGTGAGTTTGTGGTTTTTCTGAGTGGATGTGCATTGCCTCCTTCACTCTCAGTTGAAAGATATTCATCCTTCGGGACTGTGTTTGCTTTTGTTCAAAAAGTGAGTGTATTTAATCTACTGTTTAGAAAAGGAATAGGATGAAAGTAGTGATTGTATTGATACCGAGATCATCGAGTCTCCTAAATCTTTCCAAACGCATGGCTCCCTGAACACCTCAGAATACACTCTCTTCCGCTCTTATTATAATGAATTTACTTGAGAACCAAAATGCTACATTATACATCACTAGTCATCAAACCCAAGGTGTCAACCATCCATTTTATTAAATTAGACTGAAGAGAATTGAGTATAAAACTGTGGTTGAAATATTATCATAGAATAGATCATGCATTTTAAAATTATAATAGTCAAATATGAAAAATCCACATGTACACATATTTCATACTATTAAAAATAGTCAAACAGATATGTTCACGAGGAGCTAAATATGTAATATTATATTCGTTCAAAGTCAGCACTAATAAGAAAATATATAGTGAAAAATTTCCAGGAAAAAACCTAAATGGCATTTGTCACTGCCTTTTCTTAACTGTTACACCACACCATATATGAAAAAACAAGCAGCAGCATAACTTCTTTTGCAGACATTTTTACCCTGTGGTTTCTGATCTTCAATTCACTTTCATACACTGTGTGGCCTCAGGGTGTTCAGTGTTTTTGAAGGGGGGTTGGAGTTTACATTTTAATATTTTTAAGTGGATATAAGCAATTCAATATAGCAAACAGAATATATGTTCCATTGTTGTTTGGCTTTTTAATAAGTAGTTACTTTTGAATTATAGCAACCAAATCTCCAACATCCTGGCATTCATCACTACTCTGATGAAGGTTTTCCGAATCCGAAACTATGTGATTTGTAGGCTTTCATGAGTAACTGCTTCCATTGTTATCATATGGTCCTAATTATTTTAAATTGGAGGGTTGGCTGACAACACTAGAAACATGGATGCTTAGCACCATCTATTGTTCAAGAACAAAACAACTATATGATAAAGGAGAAAGTCATTCTTAAAGTCACACTTTTAAAGGGAGAGTTTGTATTACTTTTCTATGACTGATGTAAAAATTTACCACAAACTTATTGGCTTAAAACAATACAAATATATTATCTTTAAGTTTTTTAGTTTAGAGGTCTGCAACAGGTCTCACTGGGCTAAAATCAAGGTGTCAGCTGGGCAGCATTCCTTCCTAGAGGAGAAGCTGCTTCTTTGCCTTTTCTAGCTTGTAGACGACACAGCTTTTAGAGGCTACCCACATTCCTTGGCTCATGGCCCCCTTCCTTCACCTTCAAAGCCAGCCATATTACATCTCTTCGACCATTCTTTCATAGTTACATCTCCCTCTGATTCTAACCTCAGCTGGCAAAGGTTCTCTGCTGTTAAGGATTCATGTGATTAGGTTGGGCCTACCCACCCAGCCTATCCAGAATAATCTCCCCAAGTCAAGGTCTTCAATCTTAATGACATCTGCAACTTCCCTGTTTCCATGCAAAGTAACGTATTCACAGGTTCCAAGGATGAGGACCTGGATATCTTTGGAGAGTCATTATTCTGCTTACCACAGGGTCTGAGAATTAGAGCATTAATTAAAGATCTTATGAAAATATCCAAAATTTAAGTCCTTGACTTTTGGTGGAGTTGGTGATATATTATGATTTATGTTGGTGACAGCGAAGAGGAAGGCTGCATTCCCTGTTTGCGACATCTGTTGTTTTTATCATTTTAGTTCTTATGAAGTCAGGCTACAATTGTTAATTTTCTCTTATTAATATGTAATAGGTTAGTATTCATAGAATGGCCATCTATAAAGAACTTAGGTTTAATATTCCTTAGGGGAAGTGTCAGTCCTTATTCTTATCTGTCAACACCCAACCTTTTCCCCTCACTCCACCCCACCCTTCAACCTGATCACCAGTGTGCACACCACAGGTATACACACATCTACAAATATATAACAACACATTCAGTAAGTGTCATTATTTTCCAGTGTTTAATTTCTATTCTGCTAAGGGGTTCTGTTTTGAACGAACATACAATAGCCCCGCTTTTCGGCAGGGGATACATTTCAAGACCCCAAGCGAATGCCCGAAACCATGAAAGTACTGAATCCTATATATACTATGATTTTTCCTGTATTTACATACCTACGATGAAGTTTAATTCATAAATTAGGCACAGTGAGAGAATAACAACAAAAACTAATAATAAAACAATTATAACAATATACTGTAATAAAAGTTATGTGAGTGTGGTCTCTCAAAATATCTTACTGTGCTGTACTCACCTTTTCTTGTAAAGATAGCACTTTACACCTTCTCTTTGGCGTATCCGAATTGCCAGCATCACTAGTCTTGCGTTTTGGGGGCTGTTATTGAGTAAAATAAGGGTTACTTAAATTCAGGCACTGTTATAAAGAAACAGTTGATCTGATAGCCAAGACAGCTAGTAAATGCCTAATGAATAATGAGCGGGGAGCACAAGCAGCATAAATAAGGCAAGCAAAGAGATGAGTCACGTCCGGGGCGGGACGGAGCAGGACATCGCGAGATTTCATCATGTTGGCGGAATAGTATGCACTTTAAAATTTATAAATTGTTTACATCTGGAATTTTCTATTTAATATTTTCAGACCGTGGTTGACTAAAGGTTACCGAAACTGCAGAAAGCAAAACTGCAGGTACATGGGACAGCTGTATAGGTAACTTTCCTACCCATCTTACAACACTGAAATATCGTTTGTGATTAGTTATCCTTATTTCTTTTCTATAGCAATGTTATTGATGTGTTAGTGATAGACAACTGATAATCAGTACTCAACATCCAGTTTTATTGCATTTATAACAGTAAAACAGACTCGTGCTGCTGGATTCTCAGGATGCTGCTGGCATTTCATCATTAATCTAGAAGAGGCAAAAGGCAGTTGCTAGAGGATGCCCAACAGACTTGTCCATTCCTTTTCTGACATGAAGGCACTGGTGGCAGCTGGAACCAGAAGGCAGCTGACAACACTGTTAGATTCCTCACTGATTTGTAGCCAGTACCCACCACTTTAAGATCTCTGAGACAGAGGAAACGCCTAGAAAATAGTTTGCTCTAGCCATGTTCACTCTAAGATGTGTTTGATGTTTCTCACTTCAGGATAGGAACAATGGACTTTTGGAAAATAGCAGCTTCTTTTTATAATTTCTCAAATTTGATAATAAAATACAGGCACTGAGTTTTTTAAAGGCTTGAAAACTAATGGAACCGTTCAAGGTCTATCAGAATATCATTCTCAAAATAACTAGAATATATACAGAGATTATGATTAATAGATCATGTTCACAACCATCTAACTTGATAATGACACCAATCCTATGGGACAGATATCATTTTACAACTGAAGAAGCTAATGTTCATGTCTAATTGACTAAGATTCTAAAAGAGTATGCTTATTGACAAGGATGCAGAGAAATGATCACTATTGTATAATCCCAGCGAAGGATTTTTTCGCCTGTGAAATACTATCAGTTTTAATGACAGTGACCCATCTTTATTTGCTCCTACATGTATTCAATAAATATAAGTAAGGCTCCAAATAACAGGCTTATACAAGCTAGAAGTCTATTTTTGACATGCAGTGGCCTTGTTGTTGGTAGTCCTGGACTCACGGTGCACTGTCAGAAGCATGTGCTCCTGTAAAGCTCTGCTCCAGAATTCCTAAAGCAGTGATTTCCAAACTCAGCTACATATTAGAATCACTTGGATGTTTTTAAAAACATTGATGTCTGGCTCCCACCCTCAGAAATTCTTATTCGTTTGGCCCACAGTATAACTTTGGGCATTGGGATTTTTTAAAGCTCCCTAGGTAATTCTAATGTGCAGGAAATTGATCCAACTTTTCAGAAGGACAGTTGACTATATCAAAATGCTAAAACATATCATAAAGTAAATCTTTGACCCAAAAATTCCACTGTAAGTAATATGTTCTAAGGAAAATTTTAAGAATGTGAACAGAGATCGAAATAAAGTGGTGTTCATTTCAGAGTTATTTATGATAGCAATAAATTGGAAATAACCTATAGCAGAAATTGCTGGATAATCAGCAAAATCTGTTTCCTGTGTCTCTTGGACACACAGCTGGATTATATTCCCTGGTCTCTTCTGCTGATAGAGATGACTGGGGGCCATGTTCTAAGAGATGGAATATGGGCAAAAATGATACAAATAGCTTCACGTTTTAGTGCATAAAAACCTCCTGAGTGATCCTTCATGCTCTCTTGTCCTGCTGTTGGTGAGATACAAAGAATTCAGTGAAAAAACCCTTCAAGACAATGGTAAACGGACTAGGGGAAAGAACCTTGGTCCTTCCTGGAATGACCATGTAGAAGACTATCTCTATTGTATAATCCTGGTGAAATAAGGGAGAAATAAACTTTTACTGAATTAAGACAGTAAGATTTTAAGGTACCACAGTTAGAGTTGACCCTAATACAAAATTTACATGCCTAATAATAGAGAAATTAGTCAAATAAACTTAAGTGAATTTCTTGCAACATGGTCTTTCTTTGGATGACTTATGAATTGCAATTTGAGCAGTAGACAAATCAGAATAGATATAAAAGCACGTATTTTCATTCTACTTTATTGTTATCGATTTTAATTTCAGGCTATTAAATTAATGCACTACTATTCATTTGACTGCAATCATCTTTGTAAGGCTGAGTTGGGGTTGTCCTGTTTCACAGCTTTATTTGTGACACTATAAGAGGTAGCCAAAATAAAAAAAAAAA
>NW_011888863.1:1415413-1431664 GCF_000151845.1 Pteropus vampyrus
TGGTGAAATAAGGGAGAAATAAACTTTTACTGAATTAAGACAGTAAGATTTTAAGGTACCACAGTTAGAGTTGACCCTAATACAAAATTTACATGCCTAATAATAGAGAAATTAGTCAAATAAACTTAAGTGAATTTCTTGCAACATGGTCTTTCTTTGGATGACTTATGAATTGCAATTTGAGCAGTAGACAAATCAGAATAGATATAAAAGCACGTATTTTCATTCTACTTTATTGTTATCGATTTTAATTTCAGGCTATTAAATTAATGCACTACTATTCATTTGACTGCAATCATCTTTGTAAGGCTGAGTTGGGGTTGTCCTGTTTCACAGCTTTATTTGTGACACTATAAGAGGTAGCCAAAATAAAAAAAAAAAGTAAGTCACCTGTAACTAAATTCTTTAAAAATTAAATGACACCTTCTGATCAGTGATTTGCCATGGAATCATATAATTGGAGAGTTCAGATGAATTAAGAGTTGATTAAGCCAATTGCTCAGATGGCTTGAATTTCAGCCACAACATTCAATGAAGGAGGCATCCGTTTTTTTCCTTGAACACCTCCAATTATAGGGATTTAATGAACATAGAATAAAAAAACAGCTTAGGGTTTGTGTGTCTGTTCATTTGTTTTGCAGAGCTAATAACAAAGATAAAAAGAAGAAAGTAGGCAAGAAGACAAGCTAATATTTATCGAACATCTATTGTCTAGTTCCTGGGTATAGCACATCCATACATAGTATTTAATTTAATCTTCACAACAACCCTCTAGTGTTGGTGTGCCCATTTTTCAGAAGACCTAAAGCTTGTGGAGTTGAAATTCATATATCTGCCAATTTCTTATATCTGCCAAAGAGACGGAGACAGTGCTTACCCCACCAGAGCATGTCACCTCTTGAACCTTGAAAAGAGTAAGGAGAAAACAGAGTTGATTAATAATTGGTTAGTTGACATTTGACATTTGATTCCCTGGAGGACTAGCTTCTAGAGTTAGACCGTTTGGATTTACATCCAACTTCTTCTTCTTCACAGTGTAGCCTTAAGAAAGTTTCTTAACATTGCTAGGCCTCAGACTCCTTATCTGTACAACAGAATGATGTATGCTATTTACCTTTTGTTGTTATATTGAGGGTGATTGGAGATAATGCCCATAAAGTGCTGCATGATATTTTGCAGAGTTTGGTGCACAGAGAAGAGGAGTGTGGAAACAGTTGCATCAGTTAGGAAAATAAACACTTCAGGGTGTCTGTAGTGTTCTCAGAGACATATAAATAGATGTAAAAGTTATATAAGTATACATTATAGTGTTAAAATAGTACATATTTTATTGTTGGTTCATATAATTCTCATCAGGCAAAAATTCTGAAATATCCTGTGCTTTGTATATGGACATGATATTATTGGTGTGTGCTTTAAAATACACCTCCAGCCACCATCAGGAATTTGTATCATTCACTCTCCTTCCTTAGACACTCTCTAGTTAATTTCTTGAACTAACAACATAGAATCTTAGGGGTACAAGCTATAATCATCAATACTAAGGGGAAAAAACCTTATAGTTTTATTAAATAACAGAAACCATTACCTTAGCATAGTGATCTCAGCTTTCAAGTACTCTTGACTCAGGCTTTGAATATTATGTGAAACAAATTAAATAATACATCTTTTGGTTTGGGAGCATATTAATATAAATGACAAACATAAACAAAATCACATGAATATATGTAAATCTGTTCAAAGAAAAACTGAAGCGTTTTCTTTCAGTGTTTCCTTCTTGTAATTATATACATGCAATGATTTCAGTGCTGAGAAAAAAGTAAGGAGTGTGTGTCTAACTGGTGGGTATTTACAGCTCAATTCCAGTTGTCTGTGAGAATCAGGAAGAGATGGAATGCAAAATGCAAAGAAATGTCTCGTTGAGTTGCAAAAGAAAAGCATTTGGAACTTTGTGGTAGCGCTGAGGAATTAAACAGGAAATTATACAGAATTGAGGAGAGATATTTGATTAGAGAATGGTAGCGGTAAAAAAAAAAAAAATCAGTGGAACTCTTAGTAAATAAAATCCAGTGGAACCCTGGATTTTATAAACAAGTTAAAAATGGAATGACCTGTTGAAGTAGAGTATGTTGAACAACATCTAATAATCCTCTCCTCTTTTGAAACCTGAGTCTCTTCAGACTACAGTTTGGAGATCAGTACCCACATGAATGCATGATAATCACCCAGGGATATATATATTGACTTACAGCTAAATCGTACACCTGAAACTTACTGGATTTCATTAACCAGTGTCCCCATATCTGTTCCCCATAATTCAATGCCTTCTGACTCTGCTCACTCACCCACTATTTTTTCTCCTGCTCCTGGTGCTTGCCAAGCTGTTAAGAGTCCACGACTTGCCACAGCCAAATGTTTGTACATTGCTTACCACAAATATGAATGCCACAAAAGTCTAGCAAGAGTATAACTGAAAAGCAAGAAATACCATATTAAGTTTTGTAAGGGCTTATTACCTGATTTCTCTGAAGATGACCTGATTTCTCTCAGGGCTCATGGCACATAGTAATTTCCTCAGCTGACACTATATTCTTTTAATCTTCTCAAGCAAAGAGAAGTTCATTTTGAGAAAATGTTATAGCAACATTGCCTTGGGGCATTTGAAATAGATGAGTCGATGGTTCCTTGACCATGTGTAATTGGTATTAACTTAACTCCTCTATGCCCTTCCCACCCTGCCCCAGCATTATGCAAATACGCATCAAAACAATAATGTTTAGAAATGAGAGAGACATTATTATACCATAAGGTGTTTTTTTTTTTTTTTTAAAAAGAAAGTCCAGATTCTTATCTGTCCTTGGGTCCATATTCTAAAAGAAAATGAAGTTATCTGTCCTTGGGTCCATATTCTAAAAGAAAATGAAGTTAAAACTATCCCTTCCATTTTAGAAGAAGACTGCTGTACTTATTGATATGGGATACTATTTACATTTTAGAAATACATCTAGGAACTAACAAAGCCATGTTAAATTTTTTCTTAGGTAGTTGGCAATTAAGTCCTCTTGGGAAATGAAAAATTCCCCAGATATTTTAGATATAGACAAAAAATAAAAACATAATAGACAATAAACAAATCATATCAATATTAGAAAAAGATTCAAATATACTTAAGAACCTAAATTCACAAAGTTTCTACATAGCAACTTCCAAGATATGTTTATTTATAAAATTTTTCACTAAATATTTTTTAAAATAGAAGACATTTCTCGAAACATGAACACATGGAGACTGGGCACTAAAACTAACCTCCCCACCCCACCTCACCCCCACCCCCGCCAAAAAGCCGCTATGATATCCTATGAGATTTTTTTCAAATTGCTACATCTAATTAAAAAGATTTAATAACTTTAAAATGACTTACATGCTGCAGAATGAAATAATAAAAGAGGACATACCTATCTTGAAAACCAGCTAGTGAGAGGAGGATTCAGAGGATATATTTCTTGTTTGTGAGAAACAGAAAGTATATGTTAATTTGAAAATGTTTAACTTTCTAGAACAAGTAAAATGGCAGCATTCTTTAATCAAACTCAAGAAATATTGCTCCTTTGCATTTAATCATTGCTTATTTCAAAAAAGATGGAGAATGGTATTTTTTTTGGTTAAGATGTCCTTGTTTCCATCCCAATGTCTGATATAATCAAATCACTTTAGAAGTATGATAACACTCTTTTAGAATTTGCTTTCTATTCCTTCTTCCTTTATAAGTGTAGTGATATGATTCAAGTTGGTATATATATACATATATATATGTATGTATGTGTATATATATACGTATATATATATATCATCAAAATTTAGTTAAAAAATAGCCAACTCTTGAATCCTGTAAGTAAAATCATTTATGTATTTCAGTTTTAAGTGAATTCCCATTTATTTCTACATCAGTTATGACAATGGCTTTTACACTGCAGTGAACAAAATTAACACTTCTCGATAACTAAAAAGGAATCTCTAATTGTTCCTTAATAATAGTCAAATAAGTCCTGTTAATCTAACTCCAGAAATTAATCAATGCTCCTGGTTTTTGGTTGAAATATTTCTAAAACTTCCTCATGAACCAATTATTCATTTTAAAAGTTTAAGGCAAAATTAAGGCAATTTGAGGACAGAAGTTGTATATTGATAAGCCTTGGACTTGTTCAATATCTGGTATACAAAAGATACTAAAAAGCGAGTGGAGAAAATAGTATGGGCCTTAGAAGATGCATGAAGAGAAGAATGCTAAAGAGAATATACTTTAATTTCCATGAGTTGACCCCTATAAATCTCAACCACTCTCTTGGTGAAAATCTTTTAGAAAAAAAATTTTTTTTTCTGAAATATTTATCCACAAAATTTGTGATGCATGGGCATTAGTCAAATGTTCTGTGCAAGGACTTACTCTCTTATTTTGTGTGAAAGCAAACAGTAATTAGGTTAACACCTAAATGTAGCCTAAACTAATAAAAAATAACTTCTCTTCAAAATCAATCAAACACCTTTCCGAAATGTTCTTTCCCTGCACTTGGCCCTATCTCTTTACTGTCCATTGTTGCATTTCTCCTCTGCCCATTCTGGTATCTATTTGTTCTTTCATACCACCTATGTGTGTTGTATGTGACACCTTCCTGTGTTTCTTGGTTTACTGCTGACAATTTCATGTGGAACATCTGTTGCTCAAATGTTCAATTCCTTTCTGTATTAATCACTTCTCATTCAACCCTAGAATGAAGGGAGTTAATCTCATCTGACGTGAAATTACAAAATCACATTGATAAAACTTGGTCTTCTGAACTTTTCTGCAAAGGAGGAAAAAATATGCATATACATTAAACTAGAAAGTCTTCATATTCAACCCACAAAACTAATATCAGTTAATCTTCAGTTCTATATTATGGTTGCAAAGTCAATATTGATAAATGTAAGAAATAAGCTCAACAAATCTTCTACTATTATGAGGAAATCAGAAATCTCTAGGAAGTTTTCATTCCAACTATATTCCTAAATTATAACTGTAAATTCACATAATCCAAGAAGCATTCCTAAATTAATTCTATCCATTGTTTACAAGCTAAGGTAACATATGACTTTTCTCTGCCATTTTTCCACATGTAAAATCCTTAGTTTCTTGAGGAAAGGACATCATTTTCTGTTTACTAGACTGTAAGAATTCTTAGGGGTTTGCTGTCAAAAACTAGAACTTAAAGATAGAAAAAGGACATTGAGAGAAGTCGCTGATTAGAAGTTAAAATCATACAGCAGGAGAAATATTCCTTAGTATTGGGTAGAAACAAATCAGACCTCAAAGCTAATTTAAGACAGGAAGAAGAGGCCTACATGGCTTTTTGAAAGTGAACAAATTGTGTCTACTTCATTGTGTCTACTTCAACAAAACAAAACTTATGCAAAGTCTAATGTAAATAGTAACCTGGAGTGATTCTGGCAGCCAAAATCAATGAGGACTTGTCTCTAATCACTGGAGACAAGTTTTATACATTAAGTGAAATGAGTAAGAGTTGGAAAGTGCATTTTATCAGGAAATGTATGCTCAAATCACTCAAGCAATGAAAATTAGATTATTTTAGAAAAGCCAAAATAAGAAGATAAAGTGAAAGTAATGAGTTGCCTGGAAAGGCTGCAGAATAAAACATTAACTTAAATTCTTATGAAGGAAGGTGCAGAAACTACAATCTATAAAAGTGTTCATTATCTTCGGCACATTAAAGAATGTAGATTTCTCTACTAAAGGACTGATTTTTATGAGGACATATTTTGCTCTTCGAAGAGAGCAAAATTACTCTTTAACCTTTAAAAAGCCCAATATATCGAGCTGTGAAATATTACAGTAGTACTAAACATAGTACTTTTTAATACCATATTAAAACTTCAAGTTTTTAGGGACTTACAACTAAAACCAAACTAAACTAATCTAGTAAGAGTGACAGTGGGGGGAAAAAAAGATAATAATCTATTAATAATCTAATAATCTACAGGTATGATCGTCATATAGCTGTAAGAAATAAAGAATAAATGAAAACAAGTAGTTCAACCAAAGCCATTAAAGGGTCAATATTAAACACAAGGAGAAAAACTGGTCCACATTTTTAGAACTGTAAATGACACTGTACTAGGTTATAGCTATTATCTATCTATTATCTATCATCTATCTATCTATACAGTTTAATTCAGGTATTTAGTTTCTAAGTAATACTAAAGTGTTGTGTGTGTGTGTGTGTGTGTGTGTGTGTGTGTGTGTGTGTGTCTGTGTTTAGGGAAGGCACTCAAATTAAATGCCCTAAATGAGAGAATCTAAGAGAGAACTATAGAGTAATTCTTACTTTCAACTTCCAAATATGGGAGATTTACCTCAAAGAGGCATATTTTTTCATAAAATAGCTAATAAAGGTAATATTGTTTGGCAATTTATCAAAAACTTTTTTGACTTAATATAGTTGTAAGTTCCACCTTTTCCATCTCTCAGAGTAATGTTTCATGTCCATTTACTCATAAGAGAAATGATCATTTTATTTATCTGAAAATAACTGCCTTTAAGCTTCAGTGCTTTTCAAGGCAAAGTGAGCTAAAATTTACCAAAATGGCTTTAACTTCGTGCCAGGAAAAAATTAAATCTGGGGAAAGCTAAACCAACTGGGACCTTTCAAGTTGAAAAGAGTAGTTGGGAAGATTGAAATGATCATTTTTAAAGAGTTATTACATGCCGACAGTTTTCTGGGTATTCTTCTGGACTTACGATGAGTTGATTCACAGAATGTTAAAACTGAAGAGGACCCAGAGACTGCTTGTTAACAACTCCCCAGCTCATGTTATTTCAAATCTTTGAAGCTGACATAGAGCCATTTTTTAACTAAAACTTCTAAGCAATGTGACTATCTTCAATAGGTGAAAAGGCATTCCCTAACCTTTCATACTTGAAAATGTACTCATCAATTGCAAGAACTAGAAAGCTGGACAATAAGGAAATTCTCAAGAGACAGCTGTTTATGTGAACGAAGTGTTTTATAAACAAGGCATTAAATGCCTCTGCTAAAGAGAAGGCAAAAGGAGGCTGTGTAAAACACACAGGCCATCACTGTGTGGAGCAATAATTACTCATTCATTTTTCTCGATGGAAATACATCTGCAGCATTTAAATTCAAGGAAGCCGAATCCTCAGTAGAGCTTGTTGTCCCATTTTATACTTGAGTAGTTCATTTTGGGAAAAAGACTGCACATAACGTGTGATTAATAATCCCTTGTTGAGAATGTGTCCTGCAGAGCCGCTGACCCTCTTGTAAAAAGACTTTTTGTTTGCTGTATCTGAAGGCTTAGGTCTTGGACAAAATAATGGCCCACTGTGCGTTATTGAATCTCCCTTCTAGAAATTTTGAACAGACATTGAGAGTGTGGTGGTGGTTATAACGCTAAGTGAAGAATTATGTGAGAAGGTTTCCTAATAATCAGGTTGTCACATACTTGAAGCTTCAGGCCATGGAGAATTGAGGCAGTAAATTTATTTTTTCCCCTTCTTTAACCACAATACTTGAATCACTCCTAACAAAACTAAGGAAGAAAGTTCCCTGAGAACATTTAATTCTCATTCCATATTCAAATTTCTCCAACTTTTCCCAGAGGCCTTGACAGCCACTTTTGGTCCCTAGCCAGGGTGTGATCGATGATCCCACACTGCTATTGCTCTTTCTCTAATGGCCTTATAAATCTCCAGCAACCCCTGTAATACCACCCCCACCTTCACGTTAATTATTTCAAATTGAAATTTTTATTGAGATAACTGTAGATTCGCATGTAAGATATAAAAATACAGAGAGATCCTGGGTACACTTCAGTTTCCCCAAAGATAAGTAATATTTTACAACACTGTAAGATTCTATCACAACTAGGATATTGACATTGATACATCCCACTGATCTTATTCAGGTTTTCCTAGTTTAACTTATACTTGTGTGTGTGTGTATTTGTGTGTGTGTGTGCATTTAGTTCTATACCTATGTTCATTTTAGAATAATAATTTCAGCTAAAATATATAGAGTACCTGCTATCTACCTGGCACTGTTCCAAATTTTTTAGGTGTATAATCTCATTTAATAAACATGTATTAAATACTATTCTTATTCCCTTTTTATACAGATGAGAGAGGCTAAATGACCTGGTAGTGGCAAAGCAGGGCCAATTCACTTAACTGCCATGCCACATGTCTCATTATTTTGGAGCACCTCTCAGTATACAACGTACAGTCTTGTGGAGCTACACTCTGTCCCAAGGGGAGTGAGGCTGGGAACGCATTTCTAAAATAGCTGTAAAAGTCAATGTCTCTTATAGGGGATTTTTAGGGCAGTAAAATTATTCTGCATGGTGCTATAACGGTGGGTACATGACATTATTCATTTGTCAAAACCCATAAAACTGAACAACACAGAAAGTGATGCCTAAGTATGAATTTCGATTAATAATAGTGCATCATTATTGGTTCATCGATATTGTAACAAATGTACCACATCCTTGCAACATGTTAATAACAGGGAATTGTAGGGAAGAAAAATATCTCTGTCCCTTTGTTCAGTTTTTCTGTAAATGTAAAACAGCTCTAAAAAAGTCTATTGATATTTTAAAATATTTTTAAAATATTTTTTAAGTCAATGGCTCTTTCAGATGGCCCCTGCTAACAAAGTAACTGAAAATACTTTTATCTTCAGAAATCTCCAAACTGTGGTCACTGAGCATTCGTATTTCACCAGCTGCCTTGCATTATCTGAAGTGGCAGGAAAATCGTGACAAAAACTCAGACATTTAGAGGATGCCCTGGGGATGTGTGACTTTTTTTCCCCTTTCTACATCTTCCCCTGCACTGACCTCAGCAGCTGAGCAGAAAGAGGGCAAACAGAGTAGTGTCTGTAATTCCCATCCATTCTTGGGCCCTATGGAATTTGAATTTAAGCTTGCTGCATTGTCACTTGAACATTAAATCTTAAATGTCAAAATATTCTTCAAGGCAGAGGGAGGACTTCAACATGGTCTCCCAAAATCTCTTTTCCATACTCTTTTTGGCAGCTCTGAGAGGAAATTTTGCTACTGCTTTCAAAAATATTGTTTTCATGTTCTTGTGGAAATTCACAAAGGGAATATTATATTTAATCTTTACCACAAGTAGAAATACTTATTTTGGATGGAAATAATACTAGACACGAATATAATGGAAAATATTATCTAAACTTTTATATTGGGTGAAAATTCATCCTTCTCCTAAAGAGTATTGTACACCTAGAATAATCAGGAGAATTGCCAATGAGTGCCCGCTATGAAACTGCTTCTTTGACAAACATGTTATGCTCCCAGGCGAATTGTACCACCACACATTATCATATAAAACCAGAGAGACAAATTAATCTTAACAGCTATTTGGAGGAAGATATCTGAACATGCCTCACCCTCCTCTGCCCCAAATCACAATCCAATATTAACTCATAATCTTTTTCATTGGCTTTGGTAATTGTACCCTTTGAAGACAACCTATGAATATGCATATGGCCTTTAGGCACTTTAATTGCCATCTCATCCAATTAACAGATAATTAAAAATGTTTTATATGAGTACCTTTTTCTCCTTCTTTTTATCACCAAAGAGTGAACAGTGCCTGAAAGGAAGAAGGGCAGGAAACAGTCCACATCAGTGGCAGATGTCAGGCGTATCAAAGGCAAACACAGCCAACTTCCTTCCATCTCATTTTGTTACCTGGCCCTCCAGATTTGGGTTTCATGATTGATAGTCTCCTTTAACTAGTTAACTAGCTCTTATGGGACTAGTTATGAGATTTCCCCAAAGTTTCAGTATGTTGCTAGAGTCATTTTCATGTATAGTGTCATGAGTGGATCATTTTTAGAGCAAACAAGGAGTAAATCAAATTCATGGCAAAATTGGTGTTGAGATCCAGTCATAGATACTGTAACCACCCTTTTCACACTCATCAATGGAAGGAAATAGGCATGTCTAGACTCAAAAAATAGAACCTCACTTGATAGAATAATCAAATAAATATACTTTAAGGTATTTTTTTTTTTTAAATAACAACAAAGATAGGCTATGTTAATTGTGGTAATGAATTAACCCTCAAAGCTCAATGACTCCATCCAGGTTTATTCCTCATTCACACAGCGTGTCCAGCATGGGTCAGCAGGGGTCTCCGCTTTAGTCTCTTAGGTACCAGCATAACAGAGGCTTCATGCTAACTCATGATTCTATGATTACTGAAGCAAGAAAAAGGAAGTTTGCAGTTGAGCACCACCAATTAAATGCTTCCACATAGAAGTGACACATGTCACTTCCACTCACATTTTATTGGCTGAAGCGAGTCACTGGCCAAGCTTAACTTCAAAGGGTCAGGAATCACAATCTTAACAGGCCTCCAAAGAGAAAAAAACAATATTTGTGAATAGCTCTAATTATTATCACACTGCTTACTCCCTGTGGCTGACCTACAGGAGATTAATAATTCAATGCATTTTGATGGTGTTTGGGAATTTAGCGCTGAGTGTTTCAACTATATATATGAGTGACTCCGATAAGGTCTCATGTCAGGTGGGAGGTAGCTATTTAGCTAATGAGTTAGTTTTTTGGTTCTCTATTTGTTGTCACATTTGCTGTAATTTAAGGAAGATGGTAAAAACTATTTCTTATAAGCATATTTAGTTGCTTATAAGAAATAGCAATTATTTTATTGTTTTAAGTACTAAGAAAAACTTTGTCTCCTGCTGAAGAGGTGGTTGTTTCCCCTTGTAAAAAATTAGATGTGTTGACTTTGCAGAGAACCAAGTTATGAAGTTTGAAGTAGCCGCAAGAGTTAACATATTTTCCTATATGCTCTTAATCTCGTTTTCTCCCTTAAAATTAATTTTAAAATAATATTATATTTATTCTTTTCATAAACTACCTCAAGCCCTTTTGTAAAAGAGATAGAGAATAAATAAAGAATTAGAATTTTACAAAAACCTGTGACTTTGTTAAAAACAGTAATTTTCCTGGTTATTAGGTAGTATAGTAATATAAAGTGTAACTACTGAGGAAAACTGAGTGAAGGATATACAGGATGTCTGCGAATTATTTCTTATAACTTCATGTGACTCTATATTAACGTCAAAGAAAAAGAAAAAAAATTTTAAAGAAAAACTGCAAGGATGGTTGACTGCTAGTGCTGGTGCTTTAAGTCTTTTAAACAGACTTGAAAATGTCATTCTCTTTCAAATCAATAATATAAAAAAATAGCCAATTTACCATGCAGTAGAAATTACTGTGGCAAAGACTTGAAATCACAGTCAATGGATATTTTCATAAATTAGTTTCAAAAATGGCAAAAGATGCATACATAAAGCATATGTTCTGTCTCTTTCATTTCCTCCTTTCCTTCCTTCCTCTCTGTCTTCCTCTTTCGCTTTTTCTTTCTTCCTTTTTCCCTTCCTTCCTTCCTTCCTTCCTTCCTTCCTTCCTTCCTTCCTTCCTTCCTTCCTTCCTTCCTTCCTTTTCCTTCCTTCCTTCCTTCCTTCCTTCCTTCCTTCCTTCCTTCCTTCTTTCCTTCCTTTGTTTCTCTGTTTCTCTCTCTCTCTGTCTCTCTTTTCCTTCCTATTTTTTTTTTTAAAGATACTATTAAATCTCTCCTATTGCTAAGGACTATGGTAATAGGCAGATAAGATAGAAAAAGTATCTGCCCACATAGTGCTTATAGTTTAACGGAGGAGGCAGTAAAATTGCAATTGTGATACCTGCTTTGAAGAAAACTAAGAGAGTGCTGAGATGAGAATGGGCCTGAGGAGACACTCTAGACAAAGTGGTCATCTGAGGAGATGAAGGAGGAGAAATGACTCGTGTTGTGAAGAACAAGTTGGAAGTATTCCCAGCAGAAGGAACAGCCTGTGCAAAAGGCTTTGAAGGGAGAAGAGTCTGCATATATTTCAGAGCCTAGGAGCTGTCAGCAGAGCAAGAAATGACACTGGAATCATTGTGGGCAGAGCCTCAGCCTAATAATTCCAAGTGTTGTTAGAGCTGACTAGCAGCTAGAGTTGACCTAATTATTGATGTTTATTTTAAATTAAACAAGTTTGTTGTTGAACTAATGATACTCAAAGTAGTTATTCTTTATCTCTCTGCTGTATATATTATTATTGTTCCCATATTCTTCTATACTCAATTTTTAATGAGAAAGCTAACGAAGAAGTTAAGCAAGTACAAAATGGAAAAGACAGAATTAGAACTATTGCTAGAGCCTCACATATGTAAAGAAAGCACAGAGACTGGGAAAATCCATTTGTTGACATACAGAGGACAAAATAATATTATGTTTCTCAGAGTCAGCTATTACCACTGGGAAGAACACCCTGATCCTCACATCCTTCCCATCTGTAAAATATTCTGGTAAAGACATAGACAATCTATTTTATTATTAGAGATTAGGCTTGAATATAATATCCCTTGCAGAAGGAACGCTATAACTTAAATTTATATTAAAGACTAAAAAGCTATCCTAAAGGTTACCTCCTAAGGGTGGAGAGGGGATTGCAATAGATAAGCGGATAGCCAGAGTATTAAACTTTATGTTAATACTTTATTAAAATTGTGAGGTGGATGTACGGATAATGAAGGTATTAATCTTTATAATGTTTTAGATTTTATATATATTTCTTAATAGTTTCTTTTTAAAAAGAACATGATTACCTTCACATTCTCTTAATGTTTAAGCAACTGAGCTCTTAAGACAGGAAAATTGAGGGAGAAATGAAAAGGATCATGGAACAGACCAAGTCCACTAATGATAGCTTTCTCAGAGTTGAGGAAGCCTAAAATGAGAGGAGAATTTAGGGTTCAACTAATTGAAACCCTTTGTTTTAGAGGAGTTAATCTGTTTAAGCTCATGGCAGACCTGGTAGAGGAAGTAGTGGGTCAGAGTCTCAGACCCAGAGCTCCTGACTTCAGTCTGTTGCTTAGCATTACACTGTAACTTCCTTGAGCTTCCTTTGTGTTTGGTCACTGGTGACATCAAATTTGATTTTGGTAACAAAAGGAACATCTGGGACTTAGAAGTAGACCTCAAAATGATATTTGCTGGCAAACTGGAGAAAGTATCTTAAGGAAGGATGATAGAGGGCAATAGAGACAGCCACCATGCTGAAAAGAAAGACATCGAAGAAATCACTGCAATTGATTATCCCGAAGGAGTAAAGCGATGTCACCAAATGATCATCATATCAGGAAGTGTAAAAGGAATGCCACTGAAGAGGACTAGGTTCTCTCCATTGACCAGAACAAGCTAAAATTCATTGTTCACGTCCAGAGTCTGATGGCTAAGAGAAGCAGAGAGCTTTGAGAGACTTAAGAGAATGGGCATGAAAGTTAAAGAGAAAAAATGAGGCACAAAGAGGAGAATTGAAATTTCACCTAGAGAAGTGAGAATTATTGATAACTGAATAATAATATTCTATCATATGAAAGAATATTACATGGGCAAAATTAGATTTTCTTTTTCAGTTTGTACATAACCGTCTGTAGATAGAATATAAAAATACCTTTGGCAGCAAAAAGGATTTAGACTTTAGAGGAAAAAAAATCCTAATACTTTAAATATTAGAACAATCTCCTAAAAAGGCCTGCTGCTACTCTTATCCTGGTGATAGTTAAAAAGAAATAAATACCTCATATCTGTGACACTTTAGATGCAGTCCAGCCCAGTGTAAGAATTACTTCAGGCCTACTATGGAACAAGAAACCATGATTCTGGTAGGAGCTAACCCTAAAAGACTCTATTCTCAGCATCTCAATTTCAGGTACTAGGAAACCACTATAGTCAGAACTAAGGGAAGATAACTCATTGGGATAGCCTGGGCAGTACCTCGCAAGAATATTTAAGTCCCTTAGGTTATCAGCCACAAGCATCATTGGCCAAGAACTTGCTTTAACGTGAAAGGAAGCACTTATCTATGTTAGTAGCCCATGAAACTTAAGAACAGCTGCAACTTGGCTGGGAATCTTGTTTATCTGTTTAATTTTATATATATGCCCAGAGGCTCCCTAATAGCTCTAAATACAAAGAATAAATAGTGTACAGGAATTCAGTAATTAAGAGTCTCCTGTTGTTTCCTGTGCGGTAATTTTCACAGAGACCACCACGATAATTTACTCACACAAGACGGAGACAGAAAGGAAATGCCAGGAGAAAACTCAGAAGGAATTAGCAATTTAAAAGGTACATTTCGTAATCAAATTTGCATATGTTAGGTTTTGAGCAAACTCAAACCTATCTTGAGTACAGTGCTATAAAATCATTTCAACTTTGGAACGAATGATTTTATAAAATTAGTTCCACCTTGCAAATGATTCTTGTTTCTAACCTCACCATTCGATGTGGCTCTGTTCAGCTGAGAAGTGTTTACGTAAGCACTTTCAAATTTGAATGTGCAGATAAATCATCTTGTTAAGATGTAGACTGATTCAATAGGTCTGAGGAGGGGCCCGAGATTCTATATTTCTAGCAAGTGCCTAGGAGCTACTGATGCTGCTAATTTGGTAATGCGGCTTTGAGTAGAAAGATTTTAGATGACCTCTAAACACATCCAGCAATTGCTATTTTAAATTTTAAAAGACATCCCTCCCTCCCAAAATCAATTAATTAAATTAAATCCAGTCAACAAGAAGCTAGGATAATTTTCAGTATTAAATGGTTATGTCTCTTTGGGTCAAGAGGGAGCTCTTGCAAGTTGGGACCTCAAGATAAAGCTGGCAGACAGAAACAGTGCCAAGCAAGGCTCCATCCTGTGGAGGAAGTAGAGATCACCATGTCCAAGGGGTTATGGCAAACTCAGGTCTAATCAAGCCCATTTTCAATAATGAAGAATTACAGTCTGTTGATAGGATCCAGCAATAACCATAATTGAACGAGAGGCAGAGATTAGTTCCAAAGGTTTCAATCTAGATTGAAACAGGACCCATCTATGTTTAGGTAGCAAGAGACCAAGTCCAGGTTTAAGAAAGTTTCTAGGCCCCCATCAAATGTGCTGAGGCTGTGGGCAGGGTGACTCTTAGAGAGAAGAGCTATAGGAGGCAGAAATCCAGTAAATCAGGATGGCTGGACATGCCAGTTGAGGGTTAGGGAGACAGCTCAGTGGGATCCAGCAGCTCAAACAACAGACACCAGATGCTGGGATTAGAGCGACAAAGCTAATTTCATGCCCCTGAACTTCAGCTGTTAATGCATTATCAGAGCTATTTCCAATTAACTCATGAATTGGATGAGATGAGTCTGAAGATGAGAAGTGTTCAATATCTGGAGTTAAGTGGTGCTTTGAGAAAGGATGGTGCGGGGCTGCCAAATATTGTGTACCTACTAGATGCTAGGCACTATGCTGGATGCTTAATACATATTTCTTACATATGATTAAAGAATTTCGCTCTGGAAAGATAGGAGAATGAGTAAAAAGTAATCCTTTAAAGAGTTATTGGTTTAGTGGGAGAGTTAACCATTGACAAATACAAGTTCTTATAGTCACCTAGGTAAAAGGGGAAGTGTAAAAGCAGAACTGTCTGTGGCCTTCATACACTTGACTGAATACTCGCCATTCAAATCAGTGATTAGCAAGAAAAATAACTGTCGAATAGTATCAGGAGGAGGATTATTGCCATTAAAGAAAATACATTAAACTGGGGGGAAAATCTCTTACAGGAAATGCAAACATTAACCTTGTGATTATGGCAAAAGCAAGCTCAAGAAAAAGACTGTTACTTCTCACCTCATAGGAAATATGAAGTCACTTTCTCCTTCTGCGAGAACAACCAGACTGAAGAGTAGCTATTTTGGATCATCTCTGCCCCCATCACTTAAACTCATTTGGCTTCTTACTGCCTTTTAAATTGAATTGTCAAACTCACTGGAGAAGCAGACCAGTTTATTCTCTTTATTCAGGAGTTTAAAAAATATGTCTTTCAATATATGGGGAAGATAAGTAAATAAAAATTCAAATAATTACAAAGATGATCCTAAATCGAGTATGATAGTAAGAGCATCAGTAAGAATGGAGTTGAATCTGGTCGTCACGATGTGTGAAGTCAGCAGGGTCCAGATGACTCTTGTAATGGTTATTGTAGCCCTACATTTAGTAAATCTATGAAACTGATTTTTGTCATCAGGATGGCTGCTTACCCGACAAAATAAACCCA
>NW_011888863.1:1432314-1445180 GCF_000151845.1 Pteropus vampyrus
TATTACATTAAAATAATAAAATAATGTGTGAGATTTATATGTGTATGTATATGGAAAGAGAAAAAAGGGAGAGATTTTAAGAAATTGGTTTATGGGATTGTAGGGGTTGGCAAATCCATAATTAGTAATGCAGGCTGACAGGTGGGAAATTCAGTTAAGAGTTGATGTTTCAGTCTTGAGTACGAAATCTGCACCACAGACCAGATGGCTGGTGACTCAGGCAGGGTTTCTGTGTTGCAGTCTTAAAAATGAATTCTTTCTTATTTGGGAAGACTGTTTGCTCTTAAGGTGCTTAACTTATTGGATGAAGTCCACCCACACTATGGAAGGTAATCTCTACTCAAATTCTACCAATTTAAATGCTGATCTCATCTAAAAAATACCTTCTACACAGCAACATCTAGGCTAGTGTTTGGCTGAATGACTGGGCACCATAGCCCAGTCAAGTTGACACATAACATTAACCTTCACAGTTGTATTCATGTGGAACATGGAACTTAACTCGTATTTCTAAAAATGGGAAACATCTAATTACTTCTCAATAATTTTATCAATCATTGCTTAATCTAGCCCTGGCTTTTATTTCTGGGCTTTAGTAGATCACACATTTCCAACTCGCCTTAAGCAGTTTGAGGTAGATTCTGCCACTTGTGCCATGGGAACATTTGTGCTATGGATCTAGGAACTTTCACCACCGCCACCAGGCATAGAGGGAGGGGCTGATCACTACGACATTTTAGTGAAGTATCTATTTGCCCCTCTCTGTCTTTGGGTTCATTCATTTATTTTTAATAAAATTCCATCTGCTTTCACTTTATGCATGAACTGTTATAAATTCTTTACAATATTAACTCATTAATCCTTGTCACCAGTGAGGTTGGTACTATTATGAATTTTTTCTCCAGTGTAAGTACTGGGGTAAGATCACAGTTGGTGGTTCTTAACTGTTCTCTCAATGATTAGACAACCTGCATGTTAAGGTTTTGTTACATCTGGCCATGGCTTGAAAGGATCCAGAGGGTAAAGGCTGAACCATCTCTGCTTATCGTTATCATGCATATCGATGAGAAATGTTTACTAGATTATTGTAGCTATCTTCAAAACAAATGCTGTTTAATCATCTCTTTTGCATTTGGGATACAATCAGCCTGAATTCTGCAACTCCAAAATTTTTCATAGGTTAATCTCACAGATTTTTCAAAAATCCTATTGACTTAGTGATGGAGACCTTTGGAGAGAGTGACCATGGGTGTCAATCAACACTGCCCCGGTTGCATACAGATATAAGCTCAATGACTGTTCCTACATACACATTAAGAAGAGTTTACTTCTTGACTGTGGGTTTTTTGGTTATAGGAATATGATCCTGCAAGTCGTCACGATTATAAAGTCAGGCTACAATAGACCATTTCATCTAAAGATAAGTTATCCTGGGTGTTAAGCAACTATGATATGTCATGTATGTGGAATCAATTCTCGATTATAAAAATATGCTTAAAATCAAATTGATTCAGTTTAGCAGACAATTTTAAAGGTTGAAAATCCCCTCTTCAAGTCCCTGCTCCTTTTTTCTGCTTCTATTAGTGAATCGATGTAGAAGAGACACTTTCTACCCTAAAGAAGATTGCTGTCCCATCTGATAAAACGTGTAAGGTCCAGTGAATGCATGTCATCACCCTCAGCAATGACAAGTCTATCTTTGTCACTCTTGTGGGATTTGAGCATTGACACTATAAGAGAACTTGACTAATTACCTTTACCTGGACCTCCCACATTCTACACACAACTTCTTGATAAAGATCTTGATAAAGGCCAATATTTTCGCAGTTTGACAAGGTCTGGAGAAGAGGGTCACTAAGCACTTTGCCACTTTTACACTCAGTTTACAAAAACCTCGGGTTGTCGCAATTATCATTGGGACAAATCATAAGAAAATGAATATTATATGTGACCTTCAGATATACTGCATTTGGCTTTATTCTAAACTATATGCTTGTGAGTGCAATTTATACAAGGCCTGGTGTGATTAAAAGGACATATCATTAGTGTTCTCTAGATTTAGATCAAATGCCTTTCACTTTATAGTGTCTTTTATTCTAAAGCTGGTTAGGCACATATGAGTGTGTTGTTCTATCAGTAAAATAGCTTAATTATCACAGGGAATGAGAAGAAGTAATCTATTCCCCTATTCTGCACAAAAATTCCAAAGACAAAGCTAAATTTTACTAAAGACAGATTCATACCTAGGAGAAAGGATGATCTCAAATGCCCATGGTATTTCTTATCCAAAAGTCTGAAGATAAGAGGTACATTTAGACTCTGCCCAATTGTATGGTTTCAGGTGTTTCTGATGTGCTCAATTCTTTTCACTCTCTCAATATCATTTTGGTTTAAAAATATCACACTACCTTTATAGCCCATGACCAAAAACCTTGGAACAGCACTAAAACAATAAGCATTATTATTTCATGCATCCACCAATGCCAATATCAAGGGACTACACAAACAGGATTCCTTTGTTTTATTGATGACAAAACAGTGCATAATTAAAGATTTGATGAGAAACCTGCAAACAATAAAGAATGTGTCTATTGCCAGCAATTTACAATTATTCTAGATCCTTTAGACATTACAGAGTTCTTTCACACCAGATGGTTCGTATTTAACAAAGCCATTTTATAATGCTTAATTGTGCTTCTACAAAACCTTCGAAGAATGAGGTAGTTTCCTTTACCCACGATTTTTTCCACATTTCCATCATCATAATTTTAGTGAGCCTAGATCCTTTTAACATAACCTTTAAACAATATTTCATGAAAGCCAAGCCTTATTTACAAAATGTTTATTTCCTTCTACTTGATTTTTCTTAAAAACAATTTCAAGAATCACAACCCAACTAGAGAAATTTGAGACGAGCAATGGCCGTGGTTTTTTTCATTACATTCAGATTTAGATGCAAGAATATATTCTAAAAATTTCATAGTTAAGCTGATATTCTTCTCTATCTATAAACTCTGATTTAAAAACTACTTCCTCAAACTACTTATTTTCTCTCAGCCACCCTATGAAGTAAGCACTAATTCTTCAGGATAGTGGGTTAGGCTCCATTTTAGCTAGTTGGGTGCATTGCAGGATTATTCATTTTCATAAATTAACAGTGAAACAATTAATAGATGCAGAGTAGTTAGCTTATTTTTAAAACAATTCAAAATCTACTTACAGCCATACTCTTGAGAGCATTACTGCATTCTTCAAAAACTTATCAATAAAGTAGAAATTGAGGCAGATATCTGAATTCCTTTCTTAACTCTGAGAACGACTTTAATGACTACATGAAACTAGCTTGATGAAACTGCATGTTATTGCACATTTTAAAAACTAAATAATATTCAACTAATTCCAGTTCTCTTAACCTACACCAAGAAAAGGGGATAGTGGTAATACTATTCTTAAAGTGGAAAAAAACCCCTCACAGTCACAATCTACTCCTTGTCACTTATTCTTTTATACAGCCTCAAGAAGCTTCACAAATCTTAGAATAAAATGATTAAAGAAATGACACAAGAGATCTTATAGATGGTGCAATTATAAAATGAAATGTTATTCAAATAGGTAGCAACCTAAAATGGTTTCCACATAACGCAACTCTCAAATTATTGCCTTATCATCATGGCCTAATTTTAATATCTCATGAACTGGCCACTTTATTTGGTCACTTCCTAATTGACACTATTTGTATTTGTGTCTAAAACTGAAAATCACTATGGCTGGCAGAATAAGAATAAAAGCTCCTAATTCTAACATCTCATGAACTGGCTGGCCACTTTATTTGGTCACTTCCTAATTGACACTATTTGTATTTGTGTTTAAAACTGAAAATCCCTATGGCTGGCAGAATAATAAAAGCTCCTTTGGACAACACAGAGTCAAGCCTGATTTTTCCCTCTCTCTATTCCCTTTTTTCTCTACCTCCAGTTGTCCTTCCTATGACATCTTCTCTAAATAAATTTTTTTTCCATATTTCAATAATTAGATAATGACATACCTAGTGATAATGGATATGCAGATAAGTCTGCCAATGAAACTACATTTTAATTCTTTACCATAGCACAACTTACAGTCAATTCTTACCATCGCAAGTAGAGTCTATAAGTTGAACATTATGCAACTCAAGTTTTAAGTCCCACTAACTGGATCTACTATGGTGTGAAAAATACACTTTCAGACAGAATAAGATTACTTAAAACTTCAATACTTGTACCCAGCAGATTTTAGAGACCACTTCATTTTCTAAGACTAAATTGTATGCCTTTGTCATTCATTAAAACAAATATGTTTACATATATCTGATCCCAAGGAATTATTTACCCACAAGCATTATGTCTTGTTGATGTTTCATTACCAGCCTCCCCCCAAAATATCTGACAAGTCTTTTATTATGGTATGTATGCTGAAGATGAAAAATAAATCATTTTCTTCTACCTTTGTATTTTTAAAAGGGCTTTAAAGCGATAATAAAAATGAATCTCTTTGCGATAGTTTAAATGGCCTTTCTTTTAAAACTTCGAACTTCAAATAATCATTATATTAAAGTTAGTCTCTCACCTGCTATTTTCTGAGTAGCTGGATCCATCATTTTCGAGCTGATGCCCTAAATAGTTTGATTTATAATAGACATTTTCCAAAAAACTCATTCTGGGAACATTTTATTTCAGTATTATCTAATTAAGATCAACAAAGATGCTGTCATTTGAGGTGTTCTTTTGTTAGATGGACCATGACAACTCAAAATTGCTCCAAAAGAATGCAGTGAACAAATGCACTAGAGGTGGGCAGTGAGTAGTAAACCAAAGGAGGTCATTTATAACACACAGCAATGGCTAAATAACCCCTGAAAACTAACTATACTAAGTAGTTTTGATGGAGAAAAAGAGCAAATACCCTTTAAAAATGAGATGAAAATATTCATTGTGATTTCCTGATAAGAGCTATCCTCTGGCCTGCCTTCGTCTCATTACTTAACTGCATTAAATATTGCTTTTACACCTAAAAATTTGTTCAAGTACAGTCTAAACAACATGAAGATACTATACATAAACTATTTTTTAAAACTAACTTCTTAATCCCTATTGCAAGATATTTTAGATGCACACTTGTGGGTACTCAATATATTAACACTTATCAAATTAACTGATCAAGTTAACTATAACTATAATCACCATGATCGTTGTCAATTAATAGGTAATGATTATTGAAAAGCTAGTACCCTACACCTCCTTTTCAGGGGAGATATCTGGAAAAGAAGTGGCTGGACAAATTCTACTTGTAGCAAAACAAAGTGACAGGTATTACAAAGTGTCCACTAAAATTACTTGACAGCATAACTATTTGTAATAGGATTTTGCAAATTCACATTAAAGAATCCACATTACAAGAAAGAGTTCTTTGATCACGTTTAGAATCAAGACATGAAATAAGGGATCCTTACAATGTTTCTCTAACCCGGAAGCCCTTTACTTTAATGCATCCAATGAATATTTACTGTTCTCATAGTTTAAATATCATTTATTGAAAATGAACAAATGCTATCATTTTCTGCTTAAAACACATTTTTCTCAATCATAAGAGTAAATTGAACATATAATTTTAAAAACTTTTTAAGGAAAAAGAACACAGTGATTGAGCACTGAGTGGGAATAGAGAAAATAAGTAAGCTTATTTGGAAGCTGATTTCACAGTACAAACCCCCTCAAGCAGAGTTCAAACTACAACTTCAATAAAGAGCTCCTACAATCCTTTTTACTAAGATATACTCATTAATTGTCTGCAAGTACCCAAAAGTGGTCTCATTTGAGGAAAGCAAGATCATTTGTTCAGGTACAATTCTATCAAGTAACAAAACTGGTATGGTGAAGAATTTTAACCCAGAGTATATACTGTAGGCTTCTCACATCTTCAGACATGCTGACACGTCATGTCAAAAAATTGTCATTACACCGCACTTTCTTGCCACTGCCTCTGATCTTTTTTTTTATTATTGTTATTATTCTTAGAGAAATCTTTTGAAAAAAAAAATAGAGGGTGCTTACCAAGTAGGAAAAACAAGTGCTAACAAAGTTTCTCAGTCATTTCTTTCCATTTCACTTTCCCTTTGTAGTTTTGAAAGCAAAAGTTAAAACAGGTATTATTCATTCCTTCCTGCCAGCTGCATAGTACTAGACAGCATGGTACACATCCCTGAGGTTGACTCTTCCTTTGGTGTATCATGAGTTGAATCCTTAATAAGTCACGGTAACAGAAAATTTCTAATAGCAAATATCTTTAGGAAATGCTCATGTTTTGTCTATACTTAATTTTAAAATCTTGGTTTCTATTGATGTGTTTTGGTAAAAGCTGACAAACTTGGTCTGAAATGAAAGAACTAAAAACTGAGGAAGAAAAAAATGCAAAATAAGTTAATCATTATCATTTTAAGTGCCACCAGCTCTGTTTATATTCATGCACATGTGAATTGCTGAATCTCATTTGATCAACCCAATTAAACATTAAATAATTGCAGCCAATTATGCAAATATCAGCAACAATATTAATTTGTTGATCTTTTTGAGCAGATTAGCCTCACATGCTTCTAATGCTAGACTATCTTATGCCTTAAATGATCAATTAGTGTTACGATAACTAAGTCTTGAAGAATGGATAATTACCTAGTTATAATGTGCCACTCTTGCTGTATTAATCTACTGCAATTAAACAAATAGTGCACGAGGAAAAAAGATGTACAGATGTTTCTTTTAAATCTATTTAACGAGTTAGTGTTAAGGTCAATTTCCTGTCTTATTACTTAAACGAGAATGGCAGATTACATTCTCTGTCTTAGGTTGTTTTTTTTTTTTTTAATGTATATCCTTAATCTTCACTAAGTCTGGTAGGAAGGGCTTAAAATGCTCTTAAGGTTTGATAAAAGAAATCATACAGACATAATGTCAAAACATTGTTCTCTAACTTTTGTATGTAATGGACATGTCTTACCATAATAAATTTAGCAATGCAAAGTATAAAATGCATTTATGGCAAACAAATGACTCCTATTTCTCATAGGAATGTAAGTCTCATTCATGTGCTGCTTAATAGGTTAAAATCACCTGGAAGTTTTTTTCTAGAATACTATATTAAAAGCAAGGTCACAGGATTTAGCCAAAGCAAATGCATACCCTTAAAATACTACTTGGTGAAGGAGTGTAGAGGACAGGTAAAGCACCTGAGGTCTGAAAAGAACAGACTCTCCCAAGACTTCAGATCAACAATTAAAAGCCCCCTAAAAGATACTTCTACCATTCCTTTTCATCTTATACTTCCCTAATTTTCATTTTTACCATTCCTATCTAAAAAGACCCTATGGCCAAAAGTGTTGAAAAAGAATCAAAGCCCCATTTGCTATGTGCTGCTAAATGCCTTAAGGCAATTTTTCCAATGCATCAAATTTTTAGAATATTTTTTTCCTTGCTTTAAAAAGAGAATGAAATATGATCACCAAGATGAAAGTTATTAGTACAGAAGGAAACCAAAATATAACATCTGAGGGTTGACCTTCCAAGGGTAAATGTTTTCTATCAAAATTTTGACTTTCTCTTAGATAAATCAGGATACAATTTTAACTCAGAGCTCCTAAATGAGGAAAATACCATCTAAAATTTCTCCCCCTGTACCCTAACCTTGTGCTCATCCAAACCCCATTCAGGAGAAAAGAGCACCTATAAAACCAAGAGTATAAAAACCACAGTATACCTCTCTGCTTTCTACTAAAAAACTAAATATAATGATTTATTTTGTATTTAACAGTTAACATATAACATTTGTCATTTTCATTTGGATGGTATATCACTTCTTTCTAGAGGTATAACTTCAGTTCCAAGACAGTCTTTACATATGAAATAATTCCTCCAAGAAACTATGCCTCTGAGTATCTCTAATGTCTTAGTAGACCATGGAAAATAAAGACAATATGAGGTAAACATACATAATGTCAGAATCAATTGCAAATTCTAATAAAGAGGTTTCATAATACAGAAACAAAGAAGGTTCACTTCTATAGAAGGTAAATATTCATTTATTCACTATCTACTGAGTATCTATTATGTGCCAGGCATTGGGAATGCAAAGATCTCTAAGGCACAAGACTCTCAGTGTTTAGTGGAGCCTAACAAGCAGCCAATCACAATATAATGTGGAAAGGGCAATGCTGGAAATGTGCATGGATCTTACTGATGCACAAGGAGATCTTAGAACTGATTGTGACATCAAGAAGGGAGAGATTTACCTTAAGAGGGACTTAAGGGACCTGCAAAGAAATGTGACATGAGGAAATTCAGTTTTTCAAAGTCCTGATTTAAAAAAACCTTCTGAGGATGAAAATGTGTCACAAGATTGTTACCTATGAATTTTACTCAGATCAGCTTTTAAACACACACACTCATTTGGTTGAGGAGAATATAACCTACGATAAAGAATAAACAAACATTTCTGTATCTGAGTGTAGTACTAGACGAGGCACTAATATTACTGAGGAAAATTCTATGCTATATGGCTTACATTATTATCTTTCTAAGGGAAGACAGGCTTCGACTACCACATTTACAAAACACCATTTGATGATTGCAATTTATTTTCTCTGGCATGAGGAAACAATCACCCTGGTAACGTTGATAATACAAACTACATTATGCACAGCTAAAAACAGGTAGACAAAGAATCTATCATAATTCAAATGTAACAGTCTATCCCAATAGCACACAGATAGTATCCTGTATTTTCCATTCAAGATATGATGATTGTCCAATCACTCTCTTCTCTTCCATACTACAAAAAGAACAAGAACATGTTTCAGTATAAAAGCTAACAGTGCTGTAGATTATAAACTTAATAATAAAAACGATGTTATACAAAAGATTCGTTTCTGTTTTGAATATTAAAAGCATGTTCACATTAAAAATAAGATTAGAGAGAAAAACCAAATACCCAGAATGAATCACAAATTTTATAATTATTGAACTCAAATTTATAGTTAATGTAGGTCCCATATATATTTAAGTAAATGCTTTTCATCACTATTCTGTATTTAGTTTCTGGTCTCCAAATAACAGAACTTGAGTTTAACTATTGTCATCTTTATTCTAAGTGATGCTTAAAGTGTATTCCTCAGACCAGCAGCATCAGCAAGATGCTGGCAAGATGTTAGAAATGCAATTTCTCAAGCTTTACCTCGAATTTCCTAAATCAGAAACTCTGCAGATGAGTCCCAGCAATCTGTGCTTCAGCAACCATGTCAGGTGATTCTGACAGGAGCCAGTTTGAGAATCACTGCTCTAAAATCTTCCCTCTTGAGAGAATTTTATGTTTATGGACAAAAATATTGAATTGACAAGCCTGGTGGATCTTAATGGTGACTTTGTTTTCTAAATGAAAGTTGTTTGTGTTAGGTTAGCATCCCAAATTTCCTTATTCCTTCAAAAATGATGGAATTGCATCATAATCACAATTAGATTTGCATCAGCAGATAAGTTGCTGTAGCAAACCTAAATTTGAATACTTAAAACTAAATTAAATAAAACAAAGATATTCCAGATGTCAGAAACAGAAAGCCAGTTCTACATTCATTCATTCATTCACTCATTCATTCATTCACTCATTCAGCAAATATCTGTGTTTAAATGAGCTTTAGTCCTTCGAGCAAGTACTGCATGCCAGCACCACTATGCCAAGAGCTTTACACACGTACTGCCTCATTTATCTTCACAATAACTCTGGACGACAGGTGCCATTATCAATCCCACTTTATGGATGAGGAAACTGACGTCTTAGGGAGATTAAATAACTTGCTTAAGGTTGTAGTTAGTAAAGGGTAGAGGCCAGACTCTAGCCAAGAACTCTCACACCAAATTCCATGCCCTGGACCACCGTCTAGACTCTGCTCCACATGTTCAGTCATATGTAGAGGTGAACTTGGAGCAGACCTTCCCTACCCAGAGGAGCATGCCATTAAGTCTGCCACTATGCATTTGCCTAAACCAGAGGGTGTCCCCTTTTCCCATGAACTGGCTCTTTAGTCTTAATATAACTTCTGTTGAAATTAATACAAAACATCTGAATTTCTGAATTGTTAAGAACCTTAATGATCATTTAAAATGATCCTTATATTGTGATGAACCAAATAAGTGGGGCTCTGGGTTATACTTCTTTACTTCAGAACAATTCCGCTGTTATTGGTTTTGTCTATTGGGATTCCAGGAAAAATTTCTTTTGGAGAAAGTTTTGCTGCTGAAAAATCAAGTGTGAAGAGCAATGAACTTTTAAGCTGAGCTTCTTAATTTACATGTAGGGACGCTAAGGCTCTAGGACACCCATAATCACAAGCCCAGCTCTCTTGCCTCTGTTTGATGCCATTTCTCCTAAGTCACATTGTCCACATGCTGTGTTCTTCTTAAAGAGCTTTAAAGACCTCAGTGAGCAGACTCTAGAAAACTAGTGAAAATAACCAGGAGCCACAAATGAGTCTACCTACAACCTTCTGGTTTACATGAAGAGGAGAATGAAGGAAGCCCCATGACTGTAAGTGACCTGCTTAATCCACATCAGAAAGAGTCACCTAAAGAGTGTGGCCTCCCACTCTCGACTCTGTTGATTCATGATGAATGCTGGATAAAACATTCCCAAAGTCTATCTGATTTATACATGGTGTCAACATGACTTAAGGTAAGAGCAAAATATGTGTTCTATTTCTCTTATTTGTATTTCCATTAACACATTAGACATTTTTGCCATTAATAATACTTGAATGTCAGCATATTGACATTTTAGCAGCTCTACAAAATTGTGATTCATGACCACTATAATTTCATACCGAATCTCATTGGTTAAAATAAATTTGCGTTCAATTAGTTGTTTTAGTTTTATACACAGTAAAAAATCAATTTTGGTTAAAATGACAGTCATAGGCCATATTACTTTGCAAACCTGCATAATATGTAATATGTTTCACTCCTCTCATCCTGAAATTTACACTTTTATGTAAAATCATAGCATTCTGAGATGTATCCGAGAGATATGATAATACAAGTAATCCATATATCTAGACCTGGGCCATTAGCAATCAAACTTTTCATTTGGATGATAAATCTTTCAATTTCATTTTTCAAGGCAAAATAATTCAAAGTGGAAATGACAGGTTTTAGGAGAGACAGAAATTATATTCTTTCCTCAAGAGCAGGTGTCCAGAGAAGGAGGGAAAAGAGAACATATGTCTGCATGGGCTGTTCATTATACCATTGTCGGTCATTACAAAACCACAGCAGCAGACCCACACCTTCAACACTGGCAGGCCTGCTATAAGTCACACTTACTTGATTTTGTTCATTGGAATCAAAGATGGGGTTAAAGCAACATGGCAAATCTCACTGAGCCTGTGAGATGGTACTTTGAACCTATGTGGAAAACTGTAATGTGCAGAATTTTCATTTTTTCACAAATTCCAGTTAGAACACTAAACCAAAACATGATTAATGATTAAGTTCATTATTTCACATTCAACGTACATATGGCAAACATTTTTTCATAACCCTCGCTAAAATGTCTTTTACATTCAACAGAAAATTCTTAGCAACATAAAAGGACAATCTATGTGTCATGTACTTACTTTCTATAATGCCAATAAAAATATATTAAGTGCTGCCCACCAGGTAATAATTTTTCATTCTTATTCTAAATCCTATTCAATGGCCACGCAAAGCTCTGCAAAATCCCGTAACATGTGGAGAAGTGTGTCTTAGGGAACAAAGAGAGGCTGGAAAGTTGGTGGAGGGACTGAGTCATCAAGGCAATCTGCAAATGTTCACTTAGAATGCACACAAAGAGAAAGACAGTTCAAGACGTCAGCACGGGAAAGGGTGGGGCTCTAACATCTTAAGTAACTACTGCTCCTATCCCATTCAGGCTTTCCTTTTCCTAAACTATTAAGATGTCTACCTCTCCGTCTTTGCAATCACTACTCCCCACCTCCTGAAACCTCAATGGTAACACTGCTAGTTACTCAAACGTGCTACCCTGATATTTAAGACCCGGGTTCCAGCTTTTGGCTAATCCTGACAGCAGTCTTAACGTGTATGTCACTTTGAAAAGTTCTGAATCAGGTTCTCTGAACATTTAAAAAAATAATAATATGACATTATTCAAGACCTTCCTCACATTTCTTCTCAGAATATATTTACATACAAGAGCAACACATTTTTTGCTCTTTAGTATGTACTTGATGCATCACTCACCCATTCATTCTTTTATTCATTCATTTATTCAGAAAATATTACCGAATATGTACTATAGCCAAGACCTTGCACAGAATATTAGTGTTGCAAAAAAAAAAAAAAACTTTAAAAAAACCACATTAAAAAAAACCCATAGAATAAAGACAGGTGTGTGACTAGAACATGATTTAAAGGCCATATGAGATAATCCCAGGCAATAGAGAAGCTGGAAAAAGAAGTAGCATTTAAGCGGCTGAATGTGTGTTTGTATTGGGTTTGCAAAGGAATGTTGCTCAAGAGAGATTTAAAAGGTTCCTAAAGGACATACGTGTTGAAGGACAACCAATACCTTATTAAATGGACAAACTGGAGAAGGAAAAAAGCAGCAGAGAGCAGGACATAGTGAAGAACAGAGACCCCAAATGGCAGGAGCAAAGGTCAATATGATGTAACTGGAATGGCAAAGAGTAATGGGAGAGAAAAGAAAGATAGGCAACATGGAAAATGATTTCAAGCTTTAGTTTGGTTAAGTATGAACACAGAACACAGAAATGTTTTTCTTTGTTGCTTAAA
>NW_011888863.1:1445230-1460305 GCF_000151845.1 Pteropus vampyrus
AGAAATTATATTCTTTCCTCAAGAGCAGGTGTCCAGAGAAGGAGGGAAAAGAGAACATATGTCTGCATGGGCTGTTCATTATACCATTGTCGGTCATTACAAAACCACAGCAGCAGACCCACACCTTCAACACTGGCAGGCCTGCTATAAGTCACACTTACTTGATTTTGTTCATTGGAATCAAAGATGGGGTTAAAGCAACATGGCAAATCTCACTGAGCCTGTGAGATGGTACTTTGAACCTATGTGGAAAACTGTAATGTGCAGAATTTTCATTTTTTCACAAATTCCAGTTAGAACACTAAACCAAAACATGATTAATGATTAAGTTCATTATTTCACATTCAACGTACATATGGCAAACATTTTTTCATAACCCTCGCTAAAATGTCTTTTACATTCAACAGAAAATTCTTAGCAACATAAAAGGACAATCTATGTGTCATGTACTTACTTTCTATAATGCCAATAAAAATATATTAAGTGCTGCCCACCAGGTAATAATTTTTCATTCTTATTCTAAATCCTATTCAATGGCCACGCAAAGCTCTGCAAAATCCCGTAACATGTGGAGAAGTGTGTCTTAGGGAACAAAGAGAGGCTGGAAAGTTGGTGGAGGGACTGAGTCATCAAGGCAATCTGCAAATGTTCACTTAGAATGCACACAAAGAGAAAGACAGTTCAAGACGTCAGCACGGGAAAGGGTGGGGCTCTAACATCTTAAGTAACTACTGCTCCTATCCCATTCAGGCTTTCCTTTTCCTAAACTATTAAGATGTCTACCTCTCCGTCTTTGCAATCACTACTCCCCACCTCCTGAAACCTCAATGGTAACACTGCTAGTTACTCAAACGTGCTACCCTGATATTTAAGACCCGGGTTCCAGCTTTTGGCTAATCCTGACAGCAGTCTTAACGTGTATGTCACTTTGAAAAGTTCTGAATCAGGTTCTCTGAACATTTAAAAAAATAATAATATGACATTATTCAAGACCTTCCTCACATTTCTTCTCAGAATATATTTACATACAAGAGCAACACATTTTTTGCTCTTTAGTATGTACTTGATGCATCACTCACCCATTCATTCTTTTATTCATTCATTTATTCAGAAAATATTACCGAATATGTACTATAGCCAAGACCTTGCACAGAATATTAGTGTTGCAAAAAAAAAAAAAAACTTTAAAAAAACCACATTAAAAAAAACCCATAGAATAAAGACAGGTGTGTGACTAGAACATGATTTAAAGGCCATATGAGATAATCCCAGGCAATAGAGAAGCTGGAAAAAGAAGTAGCATTTAAGCGGCTGAATGTGTGTTTGTATTGGGTTTGCAAAGGAATGTTGCTCAAGAGAGATTTAAAAGGTTCCTAAAGGACATACGTGTTGAAGGACAACCAATACCTTATTAAATGGACAAACTGGAGAAGGAAAAAAGCAGCAGAGAGCAGGACATAGTGAAGAACAGAGACCCCAAATGGCAGGAGCAAAGGTCAATATGATGTAACTGGAATGGCAAAGAGTAATGGGAGAGAAAAGAAAGATAGGCAACATGGAAAATGATTTCAAGCTTTAGTTTGGTTAAGTATGAACACAGAACACAGAAATGTTTTTCTTTGTTGCTTAAAGAGAAAAAAGAAGGGGCAAAACAGAAACTGTTATTTGAAATGTTCCCCTCCTAAGAGGTTTTTCTAGGGCAATCTGAGACCCAGGGAACTATACGAGTAATTATCCAAATAGGAGGCATACTTAACCTCAGAGATTCTTACTCATGTACAGAAGTACACAGGTTAAATCAAAGTCCAAACTGTGGTTAAAAAAGAATTTCCCCCCGAGGTCAATACTGGCAAGAGTCGTAAGGGTTTTTTGATTGTTGTTGCTCCCCTTCTTCTTCATTTTACTCGAGCACTTTGTAGGAAATATCCGTATTTCCATCTAATGTCAAAGAGACCAAATGTGAACCATGATGCAATTCTATGCTTTTTCCTCAATAATTGCTTAAATTATTTTTCTTGGAAAGAAACAGATAACCTAGTAGCTTGGCTGACAGCATCAATTTGCCATCTTGTAAGAGAATAATTCTGAAACTTTGGGTTCCATGCCCATAAGCATAAAATCATTGAAGAGGAAAGATGTGGTCTCAGATTCTGCACGAACAGCCCTTTGTTACCTAATGATTTGGAGCAGAGTTGGTGCTTCTGGTTTGTGGCTGAATTCACAATCATTGTATTATCTCATGTTCTGTAACTCTATCTCTTTGTTTCTTTGTTCAGTATGGAACTCTGAACATATCATTAATTTTTAGTGTTATGTACATTATGCATTATATTTTACTACCCAAAGTAAAAAGATAAATTATTAACTTCTCCCTAGCCACAGGCACTAGGTTATATAGAGAACATATACAGGTAAGAAAATGTTTCTTCTCATTCTCTATTCTCTCTATGTATATTTATTTTGTTTTATTTTTTAAACTTTTTACATGATCTCACATTTAAATTGCATATTTATTTTGTCCTATATCGGTGTGATTTGACTGCTCTAATTTTCTGTCTCTTTTTAAACTACATTATCACCAGCATCTGGAACAGCCTCTGGCACACTGTGCCCAATACATAATTTTGTTGAATGAATAAATAAAAAACATTCAATTTTGTCACCTACATTCTTGGCTTCCATCATCATACTTTTAAAAATGTTCTTTCTGATGACTTTTGTGATGGCTTCTCATGTGCCCCCAAATTACATCTTTGGGCTTCTCTTTCACTCAAACTTTAGGGTTCTGATGCATTATTTTGTCATCATCTCGATGGTGATAATGTGCCTTTCTGCTTTTGCCTTCCTTAGCCAAAGCTTCATGGTTATGTTTGTTGAATACATCTACTTAGATCTTTCTTTCGATTCAAATTTAATAGAATTTGATTTTTCCCTTCAGCCCAGTTGACTACTTTTCCTTTTCTTTTAATCCTTTACAACCAAATCAAATCAGTTCAAAATTTTTTTTATTTCATATAATCTCCAAGAAGTAACCCTGAGATCTCATTTTGTATATTAACTGCTATAGAATAAAACATTCTCTTCTATATAATGTGTTCCAGAAAATTTTCCAAATGGTATTCCTTTCTTACCACTGTAACCACACTTCCTCCTCTCTTAAAAATCTCTCGACTTCTGTTTTGGATAAAGCCTTTTACAATCTAGCCAATTATTTATTTTTGTTCTATTTATGTTTTTTATTTGAGCAACAACACTAATAACTTATTATTTCCATCAGATTTACTCAGATAACTCTAAAAAAGATATAAATACCTGAAATATCCATGCAGAAAGTTTTATTATATTTTTTCGAATTACTTCTAATTGTTTCTATTTACAAAAGTAGAAAACAACTCTGAATAGAGTCTATGCCTTCAATATTAATTTAGGAATACTGAATAAAGGAATATTCTATATTCCTTCATCTAACAGAAAAATTCCTATAGAAAACATTTGTTGAAGAGTGGAAGATAGCTCATTGATTCAAAAAACCAATTATTCTTTCCTTTTATTAATATTTTTAGTTTTGCATAAAAATTGTTAAATATTCGAAAATACCATTTTAACACTATCCAAGGACCTCAGTTCTCTGTACAGACCTGCTGCTTTCCCAATCAACTTTAAATCTTCTCTTAGTTTTAAGACCTAGCACCATCTGATGTCACCCAAACTATCAAACTTTATTTTGTGTTTCAATATAAATCACAGTTCCTCTTAGGTATTTTCACTGACTGGCAATGACGGGCTCAAAGAAATACTCCAAAAACTTTTTGAAGTGCTTACAAATTATAGAACAGTCTCTTGTTGACCCAGGATTGCTTGGTATTTGATACGCCTGCCTAGAAAGATGCTTAACTGCCTTGTGAGACATTACTGTAGATTGTTGGTCCAAAAAAAAAAAAAAAAAAAGTCAAAGTTAGTGGATAAAACAATAGGTAGGCACACCTTTTGACTCAACAATTACACTCTATGGCCATGCCACCCTGAACATGCCCGATCTCATCTGATCTCAGAAGCTAAGCAGGGTCAGGCCCGGTTAGTGGGAGATCACCTGGGAAGACCAGGTGCTGTAAACATTAAAAAAAAAAAAAGAATTACAATCTCAGGAATTTATCCTAAGGAAATCATCAGGGATGCACTGTTTATAATAATAAAAGAATTGCTAACGACAATGTTCAATAATAAGATTTCTTTAAAAATTATGGTACACTAATATAATAAAATTCAATTAAACTTTATACATGGAATTAAAATTATTTATTGATATAAAAAAGCAAATAATTTACTAAGTGAAAAAAGTAGGTAACAAATTAATACAATCCCATTGTGTTAGAAAATACATTTATCTAAAAATATATAAATGCTTACAAAATATTAAAAGTTGAGACATCGAAAATTAACAGTGGTTATATCTCTTGGTGTTGAAATCACAGGTAATATTAGTTTTCTTCTGTGCTTTCTTCTACTTTCAAGTTTTTTCTTTTATAAAAGTATGTTCTATTTTTTAATGAGATTTTTAAATATTATCAAAATTTACACAGTTTTTAAATGTTAAGTAATTTGGAGTCCCTGACAATATTTTTTCTTTTCTTCTTCTTTTTTTTTTTAACATGTATCTTCTCCCTCGTTTCTGCTTTACTTACACCCACACATAGTATCAGGAACATGTTCCTTAAATTTAATTTGTTGACCCCAAATGCAGTATTTACTCTCTTCTCTCTATTGAAATATGATTTGGTTTTAAGTGCTGATTGAAATAAGATGACATTTTAACAGAAAGAAGCCCTTACCTGAATATTAGTCAATTTGTCCAAGATCCGGCTTGCAAGCTTAGGCCCATTCTCCATAGTTGGAATGTGTATAGTCTATGAAAGCGAGCCAGACACAATATAATTTGAGGACCTAGTTCATGTATACAGTGGCAAGTAAGACACTCAGCAATTCCACTGAAATAAGGAACGCATTATGATAACCTGATTAAATATGTTAGTTTCTTATGCCAAAGCCTCTTTTCTATTCCAAATTTGAATAAAAACTAACTAGCCAATGATAAGTTGTTCACAGCCTATCAATTGATTTTAGGGCACAACTGGTTTATATGCCATTCTTCAGGATGATTTGAGGAACCAATGAAAAGCTAGGGATCTCTAAAATAGTAGCTAAACCTAAAAGAATACTACCTCTTCCAGCATTCCTAGAATCCACAAGGATGAATGATTGGCTTCCGCATTTAACCCTCTCAGCAGAAAATAAGAACTCAAAAATATTTTGTCACAAATTAAAGCAAGTCATTTCAGGGACATAAATTAAAACAAGTCTATGCCTTTACAAAAGGGGCTTCTTGACCTATGTCTGTTCCAAGCTAAAGCTCCAAGGGCCACAACCTCCACAATGTTGGATAGCATGGTTAAGTTCAGAGCTGAGAGAAATTTCATGACCCTAATTTATATTTCAGTCATAACCATTTATGCCTTGCTGGCTTGCAGGCCTTTAATAGTTTTATTGTAGTAGACAGTCCATGTTCTTATCTTTCTTATTATGCCCTTTAGGATAATAGGATAATTAGATGTACCTTTGGCTCTGAATGCCCTCTAAAAAGGACCATTAAAAATGTGTTAAACTTTATAAACTTATTATTTCTAGAGGTAAAATAAAAATTGAACTTAAAAATATCTGACCTAATGACAACCTTAGTTCATTAAAAAGTGGACTGATAATACATTACCTAGATACTACCATAATAAAATATGAAACAGTAGCTTTATAATCAGCACAAGTACTGAATAATAATAGAATAATTATTCTATCTTGAAATAGTCTGTAGATGGAAATATGTCAGGAGCTATTCTCTAAAAGCAAGATCAAAAATCTCAAGCAATGAAGCAGCCATCATTATAAGCAGAAAAAAAAAAAAAATGACCCAACCAGCTGAGGAAAAATAATTATAATGTTGAATATTAAAACAATAGAATTTTTATTTAATATGAGTAATTTAAGCTAATTCACATTTTAAAAATAACACCCACATGACTTTAAATTATAAAGTTAGCTGGTGATGTTAATCACAAATATTGTAGCTTTGTTATAAAGTGGAAAGAAAAAAAAAACCTGACCAAAAAATGGAAGTACAGTACATATAAAATCAGGCTAGTTTACTGGGAGTAGTAAATTTCTTTCAATTAAATGTTGAAATTCCTTCTGGACATTTTAGTAAATGTATCAAGTTTGCCAGATTAAAAAAAAAATTGAAAAGTGGTCTTTGATGATGATGATGATGATGATGATGATGATGATGATAAATGTAGGAGTTGATCATTCAAATGAATTTCCCACTGCTATTTAGCATTCCTACTCCAATATTTTGGAAATACTTATGGAAACCAGAAATTGAGAGCTAACTACCTATAGAACCTTCCTTAGTGAGCTAGTAGAAAGAAATGATGGATGTCTATTGACACATTTTCAATTCCTAAATCGACAAAAGGCAGATATGATACTTGTCCAAAGACAGAACTGACCTCCCACGATGTTGGAGCTAACACAAAATAACTGGAAAATGAGAGTAAATAATTTATTAACACAGGGTCATCAGGACAAACTGCTCCATGCTTAGAAATGACAAGCAATGAAGAAACACTGTCTTACCTCACTTTTGTACAGTATATCAGAAACTGGGCAAACGATACAGGCTGTGCCAGAGCCGAACATCTCTCTCACTCGATTCTGCTCCAGGGCTGTTATCAAGTCATCCATGGTGAGATATCTCTCCGACACCTTAAATTCACCCTGTTTGGAACATAAAAAATAAAAAGTATATATTTTCAAGGAAAAGGCATGCAAAAAATTCCTGCAGTACTTATCTTTCTACTTTACATTCTAATCAAACTTAGATAATGGCAATCATCCTTAGAGGGAAAGCTGGAAAGAGCAACACCATCTTATTGGTAAACACACTGAGGTGCTAAGCAACATACTCCGAGGTCACAGCCTCTCTAAAAGAGATGATTGGAAAATAAAATATAAGATTATCACTAATGTGCGGTATATTTTAATAAATGCCTGTTTCTTTCTTTTTTTTTTTTGTCATGGCTAACGTCTAACAAATCGATGCACCCGAGTGTTATTTAACGTGTGCTCTACGCTGACAGTGTCTTAAACCCTATTTATCATAAAAGAGAATATATTATTATACTAATAATTATAGTTCCCATTTATTGAGCATCCATTGCATGCCAAGTTCTCCCATTTTTAAGGTGGATATTATCATCCCCATTTTACAAATGAGGAAATTAAGGGTCAAGGAAAAGTCACATAGCTAGTAAATGGCAGAAACTGGATTTGAACTCAGGTCTGATGTGACTTGCTCCAACTTTGGTTCTCTTTCCATTGTGTCTTATGGAGTAAAAACATAGATCGAGTTTAAATATCTGAAATATTTCATTAATTTAAAACATGACAAGTATATTTGGACTTTATTTGAGAAATTGCATTGTATATATTTTTTCTTCCTAAATTCACTGATCCAGTTGACTTTACAGCAATAATCCTCTTCTTTCCCCTTAGTATCATATTAGATTGAGTTTCATCATAGGATTATCGGTATAACCTCATCAATTTCTGCTGAACTACTGGAACATTTTATTTGCTCAAGGACAAGAAATGAAAAAAAAAAAAATCTAATGCTTTTAAGTTATCTGTTAAAACCATCTGTTTAATACTCATTCCTTAATCTGTTTAATTCTCATTCTTTTATGTTAGTGGTTAAAACTCAAAGTTTGTCAACAGGCTATTTAAATTAAGAGGCAACAAAAGAATGAATAGATTTTTTAAATGAGAGAGTATTTTTTAAAACCTACAAATTCACAATAGATAAAAATGGAAATCACAGCCCTTGGCAAGATTCAAAACATTAGAAGAAGAATGCATCATGCTGTAAGTATATTTAGAAGGGTAGGAAAATATGCCTGCCTGCAATAGAAATATGGCTTTTTGCAAGTTTCAATTTATCTCAGCCCGCAATTGCAATTATGTTGCTCAAAGGTAAATAAATAAATTCCAGAAAATCAGCCAAGTTAACTGAAAACAAGCTGAGCTCTGTGTTCTGGAAAAGAAAAAAAAAAATCTTGTAAATAAACAGAATTGTTTTTCCTCTGTTCACCCTTACTTATCTTTGGACAATTTCCCCTGTCTGGCAAGTAATGGTAACCCCCCACATGCCTCTTGGCATTTATGTCTCACTGTTTTAAAATAGCTTTTAAAATAAATTACAGCTAAGGAGTCAAGAAAAAACTTCCTCCATAATAACCTATTTTTCATGCTAGCAAATCATTAGTGTGGGAAAGCATTTCCACTTGCAACTTGTCATCAAACCTTCTGTACTTGGTTGAATTTTTTCTTTAATAAAACAAAAATTACTGAGCTTTGAAAATATATCTTTCCAACTACAAACATATTTAGGACAGGGCAAGCTGTTTGAAATTATACCAACAGTTTGTAAATGTCATGCCCAATGTGCCAGCCAGCATGTGGCAGTTGGGTCTTGTCTACTTGAAGGTTTTGTAGAATTATTTATAGCACATTTCCTCTATTTCCAAAGTCTTTTCCAGAGAAACTGTGCTGGTATTCTCTCCTAGATAATGTGTGTGTTTTTAAACATTTGTCCCATTAGTACTATTGGACCACAGAATGCTCAAAGCCTTTTCATGTCCCTTGGACATCATTTTAACACATGGGTCACAAGTTCCATCCAAGAACTTTTGCCAGATAACCAACTCATTCAATATTTATCTTGAGCGTGTTATGTCATTTCCAATATCAAATAGTTTAACATGCTTTCCTGTGTCACATGAATCAGAAAGTCTACTGAAAACAATTTTACATTTGCTCGAGCATTTTGATTTTAAAATAAGCATGTATGTGAATTTGGGAGAATAGGGGGCAAGAAGAGGGGAAGAAGAAGGCAGCCAAACTAATAATGTCAGTAATTATGTCATTTAAGTTCTTTAATTTCTGTGACAAGGATGATTCCAGTGGAATAAATAGAGAAGGGGAAGAGCTACGAATCATTGCCATTTGGAAACAATACACTTAGACTTGAAAAGTTAAGAACTGGCTAAACAGAAGCACACAAAATATAGACCAGGGGAGTTGGTAAGAGGCACTTGATACAGAGCTCGAGAGTAGTACTAGAAAACTTCTTCACCAGGACAACTTGACAAACTGGTTTCTCTCTGCCCTCCCTACAAACAATACTTATTTGACAGTCTTGCCAAGACAGTCCTTCTAGAAGACTTCTTTACACTCAAGTTAAGATTAAAGAATAGATGACATTGGTTGGAACTACAGGATATGATTTCAACACTAAGCTGGGCTTATTTTGATTACTTTTTGTCTCATGCTTATAAATGTCATTCATGTCAAAGGCACTCACCCACTTGCGTGCCAGGTCCAGAATGCTCTGCCTTGTCACTCCTGGAAGAATGATGCCATCTAGCGGAGGAGTTGCCAGTTCTTCTTCTGTCAATTAGAAATTGGAATATTTTCAAACTTTATATTAGCCATGCCTTATGTCAAGAGCCATTTTAAAAAACTGTTTCTTGCAACTTTTCTAGCAATAAACATGAATATAATGCTACTGTTCTGTATTGTCAAATTTCCCAAATCAATTCACACTTCAGGTAGATCTTTATTTTAAAAAAGAAAAGAAAAAGAAAAAAGAAAGGCACTCATTTAATCATCTTCATTGTATTCTTAACCAGTAAAAAATGAGATGGTTTTCCACTAACAAATGGTAAGAATTATAGAATACTGTTAAGAAAATTCTGAAGTCAAAATATACTTCGGTGGATTAAAGCTGGTTAGTAATTAGAATAATACAGATAGGCTCCTACTCAGGAACACTGGTCATCACCAGACCTTCTAAGAAAGCTGTGGAGGGCCCACCCCCAAGAAGCAGGCGCGCTCGTTTGGGGCAGTCACTGCTCCCACACTGCCCTTGGATAAGTCTCTCTATAGTAATTTTCAAACTGGTGGAGTCTCTACATCCTATATGGAGTTGCTAATGGCACCCTCTGAGATTCAGATGTAATGGGCTCAGGATAAGTTCAAGCATGCATGTGGCTACCAAAAAAGAAAGAAAAAAAGAAGTCCAAAAAACCAACCGAAACTCCACAAGTGACTCATAGAGAGCCAAGGCCAAGACACTGGTCTACTTGAGAATGACCTCAGGCATTCCTAACCACCATGAGGGTTAGCACGGTGGTCCATCTATAAGAGCCAGTGTGGTCTGTCACCCACACACACTCTCCTTACAATAGGAAATCTCTGGTAATCAACATCCCCCTTACCTCCCCACCTCGGGCACCCAGGAATTGGAACCCAATGAGAAATTCAAACCTTAAATCATTGCTTTATAAAGATGTTGAACCTTGTAACGAATGATATGTGGCCCACCGTGTGTTTACAGAACTCGCAAAGTATGCTTGAAAGGTAGCAAAAGCTATGCAGCAGTTACACGGGTGTCTCTGAGCTCCCCCAAACTCTGTTATGCAGCTAAAAGGGGCTTTAGAAATAACCTAGTATAATCTATATATTATAGAAGAAACTGAGGTCCTAGAAAAATATGTGACTTGCAAGGTTGGTGGCATGGGGGACAATCAGGACCAGAGCTTAAGTGTCTCAGCAGTAGGGTCTTTCTCTTTCCCTTTATACTGTGATCTGGGCTTTCCTGCTCCACTGTGGTCACGTCAGACATTCCCAACAACCAAGCTGTCTGGAAAACCCAAATGCTATATTCATCCCTGTGCCTGGCCCAGAGTGGTATGTTGTTTTTAAATAAAAAATAAATGAATAATCATCTTTGCTAGAATATAGCAGTATAATTCTTTTGAATTCTGTTTCTAAAAATTATGTGTTGAAAACCGCTTTCTGGAAAGGGGAAAATTTGTTCTTGGCAATGTCCTTAGGGCTACTTTTCATCATGTTTAGAAATGCTGACCTCAAAATAAACATGTGTTTTGCAATAGCTAGTTACACATATAAATGTATGGATCTACATGTATGTGAGTATACGCACACATACCACACATACAGATAAGCATACTTCCAGCGCCCTCGAACTGGACCGTTGCTAAACTTGCTGAGCTCTTAAGACTATATAAAGGTAAACGAAAACAGCAGCCTTGCATGTGCAAATCCAGTTTTGTGAAATGTATTTAACACCCAACTAGAACCACTAGCCTGAGGTCAAGGAACAGAACATCTGCTTCTCTGGTTGCCAGACAGAGATGATGACATGACAACATTTGGGTGAGAAATATTCATTTTCCTCTGTGACCACAAACATGCTTACTGAGAGCCAGAACTAGCTCAACTGCCCAACATGAGGAAAACAGAGCCTATAAATGCAGCTTGTTTTTGACAGGGAAATCACTTTTAGGTCCTAAAGAAGTTAGAAGCAATATCAGCAGGATTTATCTATGACATCCCAAAGTCAAGCACTAATGGCAACCAGGAATGTGGTTTGCATAAGTGCCCTAAACACCATCAGCACAATTATTCGTTTATTCAACACACAGAAAGACCCCACTTAACAATGGTCTGACTTATAATTTTTTAAATTTTTATTTTAAGATGATATGAAAGTGATATGCATTCAGTAGAAACCGTACCTTGAATTTTGATGTTTTCCCAGGCTAGCGATATGTGGCATATCTCTTGTGATGCTGGTCAGCAGCAGCAAGCTGCATTCAGCCATGTGATCACAAAGGTAAATAACTGATACTCTACAGTGTACCGTGTTGCCAGCGTTTTTTGGATATTGCATTCTGAGCATGTTTAAGGTAGTCTAGGCTAAGCTATGATGTTCAGTAAGTTTGGTGTATTAAGTGCATTTTCGGCTTAATGATATTTTCAACTTATAAGTTGAGGAGCATTTGTATACTGAGTATCTACCATGTGCAGTTGGCCTATCTATACCCTAGGGACATTGTAGTAAACAAAAGTGGTGTAACTCTCTGCTTGCATTCTAATGGGCAGAAGCAAACAATTATTATGTTAAACAGTATGTTAGACTATGGAGAAAAAAGAGGAAAGGTGATAAATGCTGGGAAGCGGTAGGGAAGGAGTTTGCAATTTTTATTAAGGTGCTCAAAGGAAAGCCGTGAGCTACTGAAAATTGGCTGTGTGAAGCAAAGACTTGAAGGCAGTGAAAGGGCAAACGTTGCAGGCATCTGAGGGAGGAGTGCTCCAAGCAAAGTTGATGTGATTCCTTGATATCTAAGAAGGCTCCTGGGCCCTTCTTAGTGGACTGAGTAACATCAATACTCACTGCCTCGATCATTCTTCCAAACTAACTTTGAACTCAACCACAACTAAGTCTTACTTTCAAAGTGGCTCCAGTGTCAGTACAATGTAAAACTGTTTGTTCCAACAGTGAAAAGAAGTACGTGTGTTAAATTACTCACTAACAGATTAAAAAAAAGATTTGAGGCTGTGTGATCTTACCACAGGGGCTGCTGTTACTGGAATCAAAACCCACATGAGTTACAGGCCAAGTGCCACATAAAGCCATTGCACTTCACCGTACTGTGAACATAGATTGTCTACTTTATCTACCTTTCTTGGGCAGCCATCTTGTTCAGAAGAAGCAATAAGTGTGGGTGCTCAGGGAAAGATGGCAGGTTATTACCAAAAGAACTCTGCTTATACCTCCTGTTGGTAAAGTTTGTGAAAAATCAGTATTTTGATGATTCAACTTATTATTCTTTGTATTTTCTTAAAGCCACATGATATAAGTCAAAGTCACTATGGAGTTGCTTCAATGACTTCTTTTGCTTTTAGCCCAAAGATTACTCCTAACACTCTTCTCTCATAGTACTGTCCAAACATTCATTCTATTTCCTTTCTCCTTACCTTGAATTGTAGTTAATCTGTTACATGAACACCTTCAAATTGAAGGGACACATTCACATTAAAACTAAAGTTATCTCAGGCAACCAAAATCTAAACAACAACTCTTGAGGTCTTGTATATTTTGTAAGAATCAGAAGACAAATTCACTCATTTCTATTTTGACCTTTAAAAGCCATGGTGGAAATGGTCCATGATTTTTGTTTGGATAAGGAGTAATTTTTCACCAGGACTGTTTCTGGCGTTTTGGGTTAAATCATGCAGCTCCGATTTAGACTGTGCTTAAATCCTGACATCTCCCATCCATAAATAATGATACTGCCACTTCTATATGATGTAACTGTTTTTGTTTGGGGTTGTGTGGGTTTTTTTTTCAGAGTGGGGTGAGGGTAGGAGTTGGCAGGTAGGAAGAATGAGTTAAATCAATCTATTATCTCTTGGTGCAGAATTCAACACTGGTTGTCATCTTTCAAGCACAGCTTTTGATATATTTCACATGCAATAACTCAACTTAGAAATCAAATATTCCAGTAAAAATTTTGTTTTTAAATTGTGCCAAGTACAAACAGCAGGAATGGAAGAATGAGTATGATTTGGATCTGGCTTTTCATATGCCAAGGATTATCTATGGTCAACCCCAGGACAAGGTATATTCACCATATCTTCTATTTATTCTACCTCTGACTGGAATACAAGGCTCATCTTATTAGTCTCTGCAACTAATGCTCGAATTAGAGCATAGTTCTGAAGTCAGCCACATCTGAATCACCATTTTCCTCTACTTGTAGCCAAATGACAAAAGAGCAACAGAAGCTACTCTAGGTATTTTAAAATAAAATTTTCATTTAAAAATTTAATTACAACCAATATTGAGACTTTATAAGTATTCAGAAACTTAACACTTTACATTTCTAGTCTCTACACTCAGTACTGTAAAATGAACAGCCTAAGAATGTAAACAAGCCTAAAAAGGTGTTTTAAAAAATTTTTTATAACTATTAAAATTATGATGGAATAAATGCATATATTTGTATTTTTCCCTTATTATTGGTCATTTAATTCAATGCCACACGCATTACCAATATTTTACTTAATTACTATGGTCTTTGTCAACTAATAATAATATAATAATATAGCAAAGAGAGATAAAGAACATTGAGGGTAATAAAGGCAGTAAAGAAGTACTGATTTTAAAAGTAGCATATAATAGACTTGAATGAACTGAGATCGAAATATAATCTCAAGATAGAGCAATATGTCCTTAAAAATAGTGTGCTTCAGTGAAATTGAGCTCCAGAGTAAATCTGGAAGGCTTCTGATATATTACTGAAATACATATAAAGGGAAACAGTTATTGAAAGAATTATAGCAAGAGAGTATACTAAATTTCATATCAGTAGAATCAGTAGACTATGTTTATTACTGTAGCATTTAATACATACTGAGTATATGGTGAATGACCACTGAATTCATCTGAGACCTATCTCTAAATCCAAGAGATTTCTGATAAGAAAAATGTAAAGACAGCAAAAGGGATAAGGTAGTAAATATTCAAATTGTGTAGATTTAAATTCCGTAAACTGACATCTCAATAATAAGTACATTTAGAACCAAAAAAAACAAAAAACAAAAACAAAAAACAAAACCTTTGAAAATTCTGTAAACCTAAGCTCATGTCTACTTGGACAGCAAAAGCACGGTAGTTCTTAGCCATTGGGACTGTGGTAGTTATTTCCTTGTTCTAAGGTTCTAGTTCTTTTCTTTCTAATCCTACTGAAAATTACTGGGGTGGGGGGAAGGGGAAGCAAGGAGCTGAAATCTGAGTAGGTTACCTCCATCTTCATTTATCCAGTAAAGAAAGAGATTCATAGTTCCAGCTTCCGTTATCTGATTATTCTCTCCATAGAGCCATAGAACCTGCTGACACCCGTTATCCATTGCTTCACATTGGGCAAAGAGAGATGAGCCATAATTCCTTTTAAGAAAGAGGAAACATACTGATCATGAATATATGTCAACCCCTACTCCCCATCTTCCATACTAAAATATTCAAGTCTTTAATTCACACGGGTATGTAGTCAATGTACTATGTTTTTAATATGTGTGTATACACTCTCTAGTTTACGG
>NW_011888863.1:1461150-1523254 GCF_000151845.1 Pteropus vampyrus
TGCTGTAGGCGTTTAAAAAAATAAAAAATAAATAAAAATAAATAGAAAATCAATAACTACTATCAAGCATCAATGTTAATGTCCACAAAATACCCACCTAGGCCTTTGAAATGATCTCTTTTATGTCTGGGCAAGATTAAAATGTACAGTATTGTCTAAGTAAAAGTGTCAGTTAAGCATAAGAGCCATGTAGTACGGTGGCTATCTGCCATTTCTCATCTGTACTGCTTCCCTTCCCACTATGTTCGCTGTGGCCCTTCCCATGGAGCAAAGTCATTACACTTGGGTTGACAGTCGTAGCATCTTGCCTTGCACAACTGAATTAAAGGGTGGGCATGTAACCTAAGCTGCTCATGTAAATCCTTCTTTAGTTTATTCACTCATTCATTTTAATCTATAGAATGTGAAAGATGTATTTCCCCCTTAAGAGGTAGTGGCATCTTGTTTGCTAGGATGCAGGGGATCTATTGTGTCCATGATTGCCAGCCCTCACAGAAGGCATCTGAAATAGGAGAGCCCTTAGCGAACACACAGATGGAAGCTATGACGAGAGATGAGGGGAGGAGGGAACAAGGAAGAAGGGAAGGAAAGCGGGGTGCAGGACACATACGAGAGCAAAAGAAACTTGGCAACACGATTTGAGCCCCGAGCTGACCCACTGCTCCCACCCTACTAATGTGAGCCAATCAATCCGTTTTCTGCTTAAGATGGTTTGAGTTGGTTTTCTGAAATAATATTGACTAATAATCAAAATATTCTAGAAAGCTATGGGAAATAGGCATTAAACTATATGGCTATAGCAACCTGGGGCATGATAACATTTACTCACATCGAGGTAATATAAATTTAAAAGACCTTCAAAATACAGATATTAAAATGTAAAATTTCTGTTAATCTAAAGATGATACCATTCTGGTATATGAAGCTTTTTTTATCTGTTTAATAAAATAACTCAGATAGCCTTTATTTAGAATTGATGGTAAATAGGCAATAAATGAGTTAAATTATGAATATTTTTTAATAATGAGTATAAATCAGACTTTAGTGGGGATCCAGTAGGAAGACTACTGATTTGGGGCCAGGAGGCTTAGGTGCATCTCCTGCACTTCTACTATTGGGCTATTTTGTGAACTTAAGCAAGTCAGTTAATATTTTTGCCTCACTGAATTCATCTGGCAAAGTACGTGCTTTATATACTACATAGGGCTGTGTGTTAAAAATAAGATAATAACAATAAAAGCTAAGAAACAGATTATATAAGCCTCGTATCCTAGTGAAATTAAGGTTTTTTTTTAAAAAAAAAAACTATTATAATTGACTTTTCTCTAGTTCACAGACACAAGTGTTAAGATTTTACCATATTTGAAATAAATGATTTTCTTTCATAAGTAAATCCTCTTGATAAAAAAAAAAAAGAATTTTCACAGTATGAATTATTTAGCCTTTGAAGAAGCTTCTAAAAACAAACACACATTCTTTTGAGAGGTTGGAAGAATGAAAAACTATAGTTCATTAGCAACGTAAAGCTATTTGGGTAGGAAAGAGAATTAAAAACCTCAACTGTTTCAGCACACTGAAAGGAAAATGAGTTATTATTTGTTTGGTGCTTATTTTACTGATTATGATGTTCTATAGGTGGCGATTTTTCCTAAACACAAGTTTTTCTCAAAATTCTCTCTTAGCTATAAACTGCATTATTAATATTCACACAGTGAGTGATACCACACGGTACACGGTTTCCCTCCCACATGCTGCCAATATTCAGAAGAGAAACACATGGCACTGGAGGTAAGAGAAAAATGAAAAAGTGGGAAACTGTATGAAAAAATTTTAATATAATTTCAAATAGAATAAATATCTGGGAGATGAGATATTAAACACATCTCTCCAGAAGAGTAAATTGTATTATGTGAAATCCAACTGATTGTCCTAAGATAGAGTTCAGGAGGTGAAACAAGAAAGAAAGCCTCATAATAACTACAGTCTGTTGAGAGGTTACTACCTGCCAGGCAAGGCAGGGCACTAGGTACATAACCCCATTATTTCATTGAATCATCTTAATGCAACCCTAGATTTGATTATACTTTTGAGGATTTACAGGAAAAGAGGACTTAACTGTGTAAGATCACACAAATACAAGCACATGGCTCCCAAATATCTCTGACTCCCAAACCCATGCTTTTAACTGCTAGGTTACAATACCACATTTACTGAGAGTTTTCTATATGACCCATGGTCCGAGGCGCTTTATATTATCTCACTTAATCCTCAGAGTTATGGTGGGAATTATTACCCTGATTTCATAAATGAGGAAACTGAGGATTAGAGCAGTTAAGTAACATGAACAAGGCAGTTAGGTTTTTAAGCCAGGTCCTTCTAACTTCAGAACTTGTACTCAAGTGCAGAATGAGAGTGCAAGAGAAAAAGAAAAAAAAATTAAGGTGGGAGGGTGGGCAGGCCTAATTCTTTCCAAATTAACTAAGAACCTAAGAAATTGCTTGGGAACAAAGATGTTCCTATGATGAAAGACTTCATCACAGGGGTCAGAGCCAGCTGTCAAGCTCAGTGCTTCTCAACTCTGGGGGCACATTTTAAAAATTCTGATGCTCAGGAAATATGCCTGACCAAATAAACCAGAATTGCTGGCCGTGAGACCTAGGTATCAGTAGTTGGTAAAGCTCTCCAGGTGGTTTCCGTTTGCAACCACAGGTGAGAACCTCTGAGTAAGAACTTCAGCTGTGTGCCGTTGTATTATTTTTCTCACATATATTTAGAAATAAAAAGATAATATCTTGGATGGCTTCAAAACAGTGGAGTAATATTAGAATATAAAAATGCCTAGGGTGACATAGGTCCTAAAAAAGGCTTGGAAAGGAAACGTTGAATTAGTTCGGTTTAGAGAATAAGCAATAATATACAAATCTAAGGTTGCAACCAAATGGCCTCGGCAATTAAATAGGTTGATACTCAATGCAGAATCGTTTGTGTCCCTTGCACTTTTCCAGGTGGGAAGTATAGAAGTAGAGAGTTTTAGGATTTCTTGGAAACAATAGGTAAACAGGTTAAAAGTCCATCCTTTTGGATACTGCCTTCCCACTGGCCATTTTTGCTTTTATTTATGAGTTTCAATACTTCCTAAGAGATTTTAAGTGAACTTCCATTGATCATGGTCCACTTGAGCTTAATGCGTCAAAGTATTTTTTTAAATATACTTTATTTTTCAGATCAGTTTTAGGATTACAGAAAAATTGAGCAAAAATTACAGAGTTCCCATATACCCTATTCCCCCACTTCAATTTCCCTTATTATTAACATCTTGCATTAGTGTAATATACTAGTTATAATTGATAAGCCAATGTTGATACACCTATTATTAACTAAAGCCCATAGTAATATTAGAGTTCACTCTTAGTGAATATAGAAAATATTAGTTTTTAATTGGCCTATAGTGATCATGTATTCTGTGATAATGCATTGTATTATCTTTATAATAAGTAACAAACCTGCCCACATACCAAAACTAAAGATTTTCCTGCAATTTCTCAATGTCTGCATGTTATCTTTTCCCTAGGCAGGTAGGGGGAGCTAGAAAGTAAGATTTAAAGAAGGAAAACTATTTTAAATTATTACTTCTTTGTGCATTCTAAGAGAAGTTTAACAAAATACAGATGTTATGCAGTGGTGCATATGAAGAAGTCTTAATGAGTTAAAAAAAAAAAATTAAGAGAGTAAACAAAAGTAGTTTCGACCTGGCTAACCTAGGCCATGGGAAAGAGTGCTCTAAATAAGAAGGAAAAGTGACTTCTCAGTTTAATTAACTCCATTAGAATTTCTCTATCCATTGAGAGAATGCAGTTGTTGAAAATGGGAACAAGGATGATGGGACGTAGAATTTTATAACGTTTTTTGGGAAGAGGTTGGCGGGAGGCGGGCGGGGGGCAGGGGCGGCGGTGAGAAAATAGACAAAGACTACAGAGGGGTCAGAGCCAGCTGTCACTGTCTCTCTCACATCCCAGAAGCACGTCATTTGACTCCCAGGACTTCCTGAATCTACATTTGTACCCAGGCCCAGAAGACGGCCACTGAGTCACCTTCCAGGACTGCTGCTGCCCCAGGTATGTGATACACATCAGCATTTGGTCCACACAAGGAGAAACCCAAGCTGGTTAATTCAGCTATTCTTGTTCAGCCACAGGGGTATTCCCCATTCACGGCCAAGTCCACCCCTGAAATTGTCTAACACTTTTCAAATGTTCTTTTATTTCCAGCCAGCTACATATGGCCTATGAGACTGGCCTGACAGAGCCAAAGCAGGGCTGTCCCTCAGCCAGTTGGCAGCAGGTATGGCTACAATCTGTGGCAATGAAGACAGCACTTCAGTGAAGCAGGCACCTTCCCCAGAGAGGGCTCCTTGGAGCCAAATGAGGGCCTTGCTCCCTCCCAGCACCAAAAGCTCTTTAATGCCAGACATTAGCCTGCAGCCAAAGGACCAGCATCCAGGGCAGTTCATTCAAAGCACTGATCCAATTCCTGTTTTAGTTATGTATTTTAATTCATGCCTATGCATAACATTCAATGTTTCTCCCTTACAAAGGGTCGCAGGTTATCCTTTAAACAACAGCACTTTTAAAACACAGAAAGCTAAACACAAAACGAAAATGAGCATTACAATGGGAATATTAACACATGTACTTGTATTGAAGTGATGTGTCACCAAAATGGTCGTGAGGAACTCTTTCCTTTAGACAGAAATGCAGACTGACTTACCCTCCCATCTTGCAGTCTCCAGTCCCACCTTTCCAGGCCCTTACAAATTTTGGATTGGCCCACAGGGACACTGGATTAAAGTTTCCTCTTGAAAAATAAGGTCCCACCGGGCTCAGGATTACAAAGATCAGGGCTTTGGTAGGCTTCTTGACTCCAAGAGAGGGCTGCAATAAAGTAAAAGTACACACAACTCTTAGTCTAACATGTAGATGCCAGTCTTAAAATCTAGAATAGATCTATAACTGTCTCCGAAAAGGGCCACCTAAGGACAGAGACTGTCACTTCTAACATTGAGTCACATAAAGCTTTTTAAGAAGTCTTTTAAGAAGAAAACACCAAAAATGGAGTATTTAAGTTTCATTTTGCTTTGCTTTCTGAGTTGTTTTGATTTTAGAGGAAAAGCAAATGTCTCAATTTTGTTGTTGTTGTTAGTAGGGTTTTTAGAGAAGTATATTTTTAACAACTAGCTATATAACACCTTTCCATGTTGCATTGGCTAGAAATTGAAAAATGGAAGAACTCCGACATGATTTTAGTCTTTGGAGGTGAAACATAATATTTGCTTCTGTAACTTCCCCTTCTGTTTTCAGACTACTGAATGCTTAGTTTAGGACATGGCAGGGCCTCCAGCAGGTGGTGTGGGTAAGGGAGTGTGCCATTACCAGATCTCACTGTGACAGGTACCAGATAGCAAGTGTAGCTTCACTAGAAGCAAAGACACCAAACAAGATAAACATCTCCTCAAAAGGCAAAGGATGAAGGATTCAGGAACTTGTCTCATGAATGACAAAGACAGAAGATGGCCTTTCCCACAAACATTCATTAGTCAACACTGCAAAATCATACAAATTCCATTTCAGCACAAAAGCAGTTATAAGTAATTACTGTCAGTTGTTAAGGAAGAAAACTGAGAGACTGAAATTTTTGAGGGCTACATATCATACAAGACAAAAAAGGTCACTGGGCCAACCTGTGCCATTCAAGACCACAGGAAGTAAGAAAACAAGTCAGGACTACTACACTGAGAGTCTTGGGATATAAAATGTTTGTATCCAGTCTTCACTAGAGTCTAGAATAACTGGATGGAGGAGGAATCTGTCATGGAAAGAACAAGAAGAGATTCAGTTCTGACAGGGAAGGTGATTCCACTCGCATTCCATGTGAATATGAAGACCGAGCCTGGGTGGCCATAGGGCAGACAGACATCGGATGACAGGTAACCAAGTTAAAGAAATTAGTCAGCAAGCAACAGGTTTTGGTTTTTGGCATATGTGTGTTTGTCCTTTAATAGCGGCTGAACAGGGCTACCCCACCAGTAAAAGAGTGAGAGACTTAAAGCTTCATTTACCTCTTTGGGGTTCATTGTTTGGGAGAGAAAACCTCAGAATATCCACATGTGCTTTCTTTCCCAGTTTTAATAAAAATATCAGTTAAGTAAGTACAATGATCCCTCCCTATCAGAGGAGCTTTAAAGCTTAAAAAAAATTTTATGGACCCTAATATTGAGGAATCAAAAGAAGCTTCTCAACATTATTTAGAAATATGACGCACAGTCTCAGTAATTTATCTAGCTCCTAAGTTTCTGAATAAAACAGCTTATTTATGGAAAATCTGATAAGAATTTTATTAGCTATCGCAAGAATGTCTGGACTTTTTTCACTCTAAACTCATGTGTTTTTTGCAAACCACATCATACTAAAAAAAGTAACAATAACTCACCTTCGTGGAAATTTTTTTTCTGAGATAAATTTCATCTTATTCATTTCCTTACCCCAATTTTAATTGACAAACTCCCATATATTCCACTAGGTGGTAGTATAGAGAGCATAGATGGAAAATGGGGAAAAATTCTATAAATTAAATCTATTTCTGGAAAAAAAATCTCCATAAACTTTCAGTAATACATTTATTCTTAGCACACAGGTAAATTATAGATTAGAATTTTTCCATGCTGAGAGAGAGGCTGTTTATGTGTACTAACATTTTATTTTCTAAAGTTTAAGCACTGTTAACTCATGTTTTATGAGTATATCAAGTACTGGTATTGATCACAACTTAGTCACCTTCATCCTTAAATGATTACTTATATTGATTGTCTTTTCATGAAAAGTCAAATTTACTGAAAATTATCAAACACGATGCTTTAAAAGAGAGAATAAATTAAATGTAACTGCATCAGGAAGGGAGCTTGGTGATTGGGTTTCTACCCTCAGGAACCATTATTTTTTTTCTTTGTCTTAATTTTCCCTTCTATCCTGGAAGACAATTTAAATTCGTGCCACTGCTACAATTATGAGTAACATTTATTATAAAATGGTAATCAAATGGCATTAACATAATTCTCTCATGACAAGGTACGCTTCTGATCAAATCAAGTAAAAGTCATACCAATAGAGAAGATATGAAAGACAACAGCTGACAAGTTGTATAAATCGGTTTCAATAAGCTTCATTTCTTTATAAACACTTTGATTTTTTATTCTTCTCTGCCAATTCTTTGATTATTTTAATACATAAGAAACCAAAGAGGGCTTTTTAAAAGCCCCATGAAAATGAGGAATATAAAATCTCAGATGCAGAGTATATAACTTCTCAAGGGACCACAATGACTTTGAAATTAAAATTCTGATGTGTAACAACAGATACGTCTTACTTTATATCTCACAGTTAAATACATATACAAGGGTATTAAATATGTATATACTTTGCACGTAATAACAAGACACTGGGTGTGATGAAAAATAACGAGACATCACAGTGAAAAGTACCACTTATGTCTGAGTCAGTCAGAAAATTAGTTTATAGAATTGTCAGCGCCTCCCAGCTCACGGGCTCCGCACCTCACTCTACCCCAACGTGGCAAAAATGTCTAGCCCTAGAGACCAAGGGGTTCATCGAGTCTCTGATTGCTATTTTCCAAAAGTATGCTGGAAAGGATGGTAACAAGTGTAAACTCTCCAAGACTGAGTTCCTGACCTTCATGAATACAGAACTGGCTGCCCTCAGAAGAACCAGAGGTGTCCTTGATGCATGATAAAGAAATTGGGCGTCAACTGCAATGAGCAGCTAGATTTACAAGAATGTTTTAATTTTACCGGCGGCATGGCGGTATCTTGCCATGACGCCTTTACTAGTTTCCAGAAATAAATTTGAGGAGGCCTAGAAGCAGGTCTCCACACTACCCCCTTTCCTTTCAGCCCCTCCCCCCCACCTCCATCATCATTTCTTCACAGATCACATATACCCTGAGCCCAGTGCAGCCACCATGCCGGGCCCCTCCTGCTGGTAGTAATAAACATTATCATTTTTTAAAACACCAGCACACAAAAGTTTCTAAAGGCAGAATTTCAGAGGTAATCTGAACAATGGCAGAAAGAGCTCAGCAAGCTAAGAAAATCATACGTTTTAGCCTGGAAGGCAGAGAAGCACAGTAACTTTGTGGAGACTAAAGAATAATTCTGCCTAGGCAAGGCGAATAGGAGAGACAAGGAATAAAATAATTGGGAATAACAAGGCAACATTTTTTGGAAAAAATGGTATGACTTTTTTGTTAATCTTGCCATTTTTTAAAAAAGATTAGTTAGAGGAGAAAACGGTAAAGAATACTGGACTGATGGGTGCTGAAAGAGACGTGAAGAGAACCAGAGCCTTGAGTGTTTGTCACCAAAGGAAAAACAACTCCATGTAGTTGTTTTTGTAGGAAAACCTGACAAGGTGAAAGATTTTTTAAAAAAACCTTCAATCATTATACAGTACTTTTTGGTTTCTAAGACATTAGTCCAATAATCTAGGAAGTTAACAATTATAATTTTTAAGTGGGAGAAACTGACATTCAAAACAAATGATTTGCCCAAGGCTTCACAGTGATTACACTCTAGATCTTCTACTCAGAGCTCTTGTTACAATATCAAAATTTAAGAAAATAAAACAGTGAAGTCCCCAAGATTTCCTAATCTGAAGAGAGCTCAGACTGGGGTCTCCCTCCCCATTAGCACTCACACTACGCATCCCATGCTCAAATCACAGGGAACCTTGTTCCCTTTCTCTTCTTCCTCACCTTCCTACCTCTAAATATTCTCCCCGTTATGAATGAAATGTGTCCGCCCCAAAATTTGTATGTTGAAACGCTAATCCACCAACCCTCATGTGACTGTATTTGGAGATAAGGCCTTTAAGGAGGTAATTAAGGTTAAATGAGGTCAAAAGGGTGGAGTCCTAATCCGACAGGGCTGGTTATCTCTGTAAGAGGAAGAGACACCAGAGGATGAGCCTCAGGTCCTCACCTTGCCCCCTTTCTTTCTCCCCTGACACAAAAGGCCCTGTGAGGACACAGTAAGTAGGTAGGCATCTATAGGGAGGCCTCACCAGAAACTACCTGATTGGCACTTTGGTCCAGGACTATGAGAAAATACATTCTGGTGTTTAAGACACCCAGTCTGTGATGTTCTGTTATGGCAGCTGGAGTAGACTAAGACATCCCCTCTCTCCCCTAAGTAATATAAACCCTTCAATGTCAATTTAAATATCATTTAAATGTCACTTCAGGAAATGAGACCTCTAGACAAGGATGTAGGTGCTTGTGTTATTATAGTGACCTGCACTTTCTTACATTTAGTAAAATGGTTATCACACATTCTTACAACTGCTTATTTAATCCTCTGCCTTTTGCTAATCTGTATACTCACTCCATGCAGTAGAAGATCATCTTTGTCCCCTATACATAGCATCGTACCTTTTTATACCAGGTTTACTAAATATTTATCAAACAACTGTCTATTTTAAAAAGATGTTGTTTTCTAGGAAAACAACCTACATGACTATTTACCATACTTGAATTATTTTGATTTAAAAAAAAGCTTATGCTAACTCTAATATGTTGCATTGACACCATAGAGAAAATGTTCCTTTGTTTCTTGCCTGATTTCCTTTAGTGCTGGCCTCTAGACGAATAGATAATTAAAATGCAGACAATGAAAAAATATCATCTGGGAAGCTAAAGTCCAGAATTTTCTGAGGCTTGCTATAAAATGGGTTAGGGATAGGGCTGAGTTTATTTGTTTCTCAGTCCTATTCAAAGAGAGAGATAGTATAGATTTAACACTTGACAAAAACAAACAAACAAACAAACAAACAAACCCTGAGCAGTCAACTCTTTTTTAGTTTTTTAAATACAAATAATATTAAAAAGTTAAAAGAAAACTAAGATAAGGTGAAAAAGACTAAAAGAATACAACTGTCTTACCTTATATTATGTAAAGGCAGTGATGACTGCTCACAGTGTTAGTATAAGGATTAAATCAGATAATCTGTGTAAGGCACCCAGGGCCAGATTTTTTTCAGGCATTCGACAAATAGCAATTTTTATTATTGTTTTGTAAATAACTGATAATAGCAATAGCAGTAAAATAAATTCAATATGTACCAACACATAGCTCATTAGGATGACATTAAGATGATTGTAGATATGACCATAGAACCACATTCAACACTCAGTGTTAGAATTGTAAAAAATGAGTACTTCAGTAAAAGACAAGGATTATTATGCTGATGACCTGGAAAAACCAGGTTGGTAAATTTGAATTCAATCATAAACAGAAATTTTAGCCTGGATTATTAAGCAGCTAATCAAGAACACCTGATGGGGAAATACTCAGAAGGAGCCAGAATGAGTCACTCTTAAAAAAACCATGCTTCATTTCCCTTTCTGAAATGACTCTAGATCAAGGGTAAGCTAACTTCAGCCTGTGGTCCATTTTGTTAAAAGTTTTATTGGAACATGTGTACTCATTTGTGTTACCTATGGCTGTTTTTGTGCTACAAAGGCAGAGTTGAGAGTTGAACAGCTACCTAGCCCTTCACAGAAAAAGTTTGCCAGCCCCTTTTCTAGATGACAAGACAATGCTACAAGAGGCTTTTCCTTGTGCCAGAAATGGCCTCAAAATCAAGATCTCCTCACTGAGCTAGACCCAGCATTCAGACTTTGTGATTCCAACAAGCCTGGTTCAATTGACTGGGCCAAGCATGGTGCTCAGCCTCAAACAGAGAGACAAATAAGACCAACATAGGGAGCTGACAATTGCCATCAAGATGTACCCCAAATTGGCAATTTCCACCCACCCAAGTCAACCAAGTAAGGAACAGAAACCTGAGGGGACTAATAAGGGGAAAGGATGTTACACTCGAGGGAAAAGCTTTCACAAAGACAGTGCTATCTATGAAATAAGTGTGTGGGGGAAACTACAAGCTAGAGGGCAAGGTGAAGGTGGGGTGTGTGGATGTTCCTCCACCCAGTCAAATATCACTGCCTGCCTATGCTGTCACCCTTAAAAGTAGAACCACAATAGAAGTATAATTTGGGAAATCTTTTGAATATTTTAACAATCACTTTTCCCTTTCTTCTGGATCATTTCTATCCGCTTAAAAATATGCCATAATATCTCCCATCTAAAACAAACACACTCCCTTACCCACATGTCCCGCTCCAGGCATCCATTCATTTCTCTGCTCCACTATATAGTAGAATTCCTTACAAAATTTGAACATACTCACCATCATAACCTCCCCTCCTGTCATTCTCTCTTGAATCCATTACATTCAGGCTTTCAACCCCTACCACCTGGCTGAAATATGCTTAGCAGTATCACCAAGAACCTCCTCATTGCCAGATCTGAGAGTCAGTTCTTAGGCCTCATCTCACTGGTGCTACGGGCAGAATTTGCCACAGTTGATTATTGCTTCCATGTTCTTCACCGAGTACACCAAGCCCTCTGTTTTTCTTTCCACCTTACACGGTACTTCTCATTCTCAGCTGAATCCTCTATGCTCCCTTTCTTCTAAACGCTGGCTTGCCCCAGGGCTTAAAGCCTGTCTTTACATCATTATCTACAGATCTTCCCTTGATAACTTCACCCAGGCCCTAGGCTTTAAAGGCATTTTATGTTAATTATTAAAATGTATCATTTAAACTCCAAACTCTCCCCATCCCTGAATTATAAATCTATTCATCTACTTAATATCACTAGCTTAAATTACCATGTCGAAAAATAAACTCTGATTCCACTCATCATCACGCCAAAAAATAAACAAAAATAAACCTTCTCCCTCACTCTTCCCTGTCCCAACAAACGCTCACTATCTAGTTGCTTTGGTCCAAAGGAAAATTTGACATATCTCCTCTCACACGCACATCTAATCTACCAGCAAATTGTGTGAACTGCAATAAATATCCTTGAATATGTGTCTTTATGTGCAGTAGGGGATATGCCTATAGCATATATTTCTTGAAAAAAGCCTACATTTTAAGATTCCCAAATTAAATTTTTCTGCTTTACTCAATTTACCAAAAACTGTTCTAATGTTTGTTATAGCAGCATAATGGCTGATCAACAGGACACTGGTTATATGCTACCATATTACACAGATTCTAAGATGTCCATTATTTTTCACATTTAACATGTGTGAAATCTGGGCTCAGCATTTTGCAATTGCTACTGGCTAAGCAGCACAGCAGTCATGGCAGAGCTGGGATTGCCAGACTTGGAATTACCTGTTCATACTGATGGTAACTCCAATGGCTTATGGGCACTGGTAATGCTATACATGTTGATTTTGCTATTTAAAATACCTTCAAAAAAAGTTATGGTATGATTTGGCACTAAAAGAAAGGTTACCACATAGAAAGGCACAAAAACAGAAGCAGGACATATATTGATATTAGTGAAACAAATACGTGTAATAACATTAAACGAATGCAATTCAATATTTTCTTGCAAAGTAACAACTGAGTCTTCTAATGGGACCTACAGTAGGAAGTAATCCATAAGAAGATAAAGCTGTGTTAGCTTTTATTATTAAGATACATAATAAAAATAAAATGCCTATCACAAGCCCAGCAAAGTAACTGATGGCAGGAGAAATCACAGATTTCTTCACAAAACATACATTAAAAAAAAAAAGGCTGGTCTAATTAATTCATGAACTCTCAAGATTATCAGGAAAATACTGTGTCATGGTTTAATTGGCAATATTTTTCCACTTCAGTGCATAAAATAATGGTACATCTTATTATAATTTATGGCATCCTGTATTCAATTAGGTATGAAATATGTGTACAATGGAATACCTTACAGCTAGAAAAATAGAAAAAATAGAGGTAGATCTATGTTTACCGATATGGAAAGAACTTCAAGACAAATTATAAGTACAAAAACAGTAATACAAACAAAATTGTTCATAGTATGCCTATATATTTGTGTAAAAAAAAAAAAAAGAAAAGAAAAAAGAAAAAATAAGAATGGGGGCAGAGGAGAGAAGGTACAGACAGGGAGCCAGAAACAGCCTTCATCTATGGAAACGTGACATATCAACAGCTGGCATTGTAAAGCAGCGAAGAAAGGATAGACAACTCAATAAATAGTGATTGAACAACTCAATGACCATGTGGAGAAAGATAAAATTGAGTCCTTCACACAAAGTTCACTTCCAAATGGATTTCATTTAAATGGAAAAAGCAAAACTTTAAAATGGAAGTATGACCTTAGAGTAAGGAAGAATTTCTTTTAAACATAAATATCGCAAAACATAAAGAAAAAATAATTACATTAAAATCAGTATTTCTGTTCATCAAGACATGGGTAAGAGAGTGAAAAGGCAAGCCACAGACTGGAAAACTATCTGCAATACATTTATCTAACAAAGGATTTGCCATAGACTGGGAGCAGGGAAGTGACGTTTGCTCAGCACTGTATGCCTAAATCTAGCTCAGTGGCTGACATATAAAAGATGCTGCAGTAGAGAGGTTAAGAACCTAGGCGTTCCTATTCAACCTCTTTGGGCCTCAGTTTCCTCATCTCTAAAATGATGCCAGTAGCATATACTCACAGGGTTGTTGTCAGTCAGTGTACAGAAAGCACTGAGCATAATTACACTTAGAGCTTCATAATGCCAGTGATGGTGATGATGATAAACTGAATGATTATATTTCATCAAAGAGAACCAGGAGTTTCCTGAAAAACAGCAAGAGTTTCTTGGGATGGAGAGTTAAGATGGGCCTAGGGCATCTTGCTGAGAAACAACAACTCTTTCAATAGTTTTCTGGGTTGTGTATTTCAAACTGCTTACTGCAGTCTTATATGAGGAAACAGGGAAATGGAATCCCAGTTAGGGAACTGGGACAGAGTGTGGTAGATGCCCAGCATGGAGAACTATGCAGCAGTTAGAAGTGATGGACTGGATACAAACACAGTAACCTGGACAGAAATGAAAAAACAGTGCTGAGGGAAAAAGTTAAGAAACAAAATGAAATCTGTAGGACAAAATCATTTATATAAACTAAAATTACAGACAAATAAACTAATAAGAGATACTTAAAAATGCATACATAGCAAAAGACTATTAATTTACTATATGTGAATGATTTCCAGTCAGGAAGAGGAGACGAGTGGGAAACGAAGACAGAAAGGAATAAAACAACAGAGGAACTTCATATGCCCTATGACAGTAAGTGCCATGAACCAAGGAGTATAATTAGTAACCAGGTGTACCACAACTCCAAAGAGTAAAAATAAAGATAATAACAACAATCATCCCTGTGATAAACTTGAAATAGACAAGAACAGCCTCAAGAGGGTGTCCACTGATAGGAGTGGCCTGATAAATAACAAGCTGTTTATCACAGGCCATAACCAATGCAAATAAGCTGGATCTCTAAAAACAGACTCAAGGTTTGAGATACTAAAATGGAGCTGTTATTATAAAACATGTTAACAGAGTTATGCAAATGAGAACTTAATATTGTTTTTAAATAGTGCAATGAATATATACATATCTCAAATAAGGTTGCAAAAGAATACATTAAGTGTGAGCAAAATCCCAGTTAATGATTACAGATTGCTGCTGTAACACCTAGTTTTCAAATCTGTTCAGCTTCCGTCGTTTATAGAGGCTAATTGTGAAAAAATAAGATGTATAAACAAGTATAAACAAAGGCAGTGAATAAAGGGAATTCTTTTCATGGGAACTGTTATGATTATTGGTTAAATTATGAGTAATTAAAGATTTTAAAGGTGATAAAAGGAAAAGAAAGTCATGTCTATATATTCTTATTCCCTTAAGTCCCCTGTGTAGTGCACCAGAAGTCAAGGGGTGGACCATTTGGCAGCAAGATGTTTAAATGCGAGCTCTAAGGAAAATTTCATACTGAAAGATTTCCCCAGAGAAGTTGTAGATGGGGAAAACGTGTATGTGAGTGATTTTAAATGTTTCTAAATTGCTTGAAGTGCATTCTGTGCATCTGAAGCTGGTATTAACCAAAGCAGAATGCTTTTCTGGTTGAGCTCAACTACAAAAATGTATTAATGGATTTACTTAGGGGCAGTCCAGTGTGGAAGCATGAATTCATTTAATATGAGGAATTAATCAACTTCCACATGAGCTACGGTCAGTTTGTCTTTGAGTGCAGCTGAAAAAGTCAAATCTGCCAGTAGCTTGCAGATCTATGGTTACAGCCTGGGAGGCTATCCCTGCCATCAGACTCAACTCTTCTAATGATACTTATTTAGTACTGTCTCACTCCACCACCTCTCTAATGGAGAAAATATGATGAAATGGGACTGAGATCAATTGAAAAAGTAGAAGGCTAGGCGCAACGATGAAAGGAATTTGAGTCTGTGGTTGTACATATTTTGCTATTAGCTGTGGTCAAGACACCTGTACACTTACCAGAATTACTGAGGAAATAAAGGCGTGTGTGTGTGCGTCTGTCTGTCTGTCTGTCTGTGTTCATACAGCTGTACCTGCCTAGAGTTGCTAAATAGGGTAAAGTTGGATATAATAGATGTTAAAATCAGCAAACCTCAGGTTCTATAGATGTAAGGTTGCTAGGTATCCAGTACTGAACCTGATGGTCATGTCATTTTAGCTTCTTATCTGATAAAGTAAAAATTTAGAATCTGTTCGTGTAGATGTTCTTTATTTAAATATTATGATTTCAGATTTTACCTTAATTTGCAATTGACACATAATCAGCAATAGACTGAAGCACTCAAGCTTTTAGTTTCTCTTTGTTTTTAACTCCCTATAAATAAATATTTCGGAAGATATTGATTAAAATGATGAAATACTTTCTTAATGAGAAATCTTTGGTAATATGATTTTATGCTTTAATTTAAATGTTTTACAAGAAGTTAATGTATTAATGTTTAGTATTTTGTTTAATAATGTAAATTTTATAGAAATGATTTTTCAAATTTCCAACCGCGGGCAGCATGGTACTTTTGTTGGCAATCCCTACTCACTGGTTATAGGGGAAGAGGGCACTCCACTCCCTCTCCTTACCAAGTAATCCCAAGACTTCAGGAAGCAGCTCTCCCTCTTCTAAATTTCAAAACCATTATCACCTTGACCCTGAAGAAGTACTGCCAGGACCAGAGGCACTACATTGGCAAACCAAGGAAATAATGGTTAGTCTTGATTGGGGAAAGGCAAACAGCCTTGTTCATTGTTCATTCCTTTACTCATTTATGTTTGGATCCATGGCTGCTTTTGGGCTATAATGGCAGAGTTGAGTAGTTGTGACAGAAGCCATATGGGCCCAGAAAACTTAAAATATTTACTATTTGGCCCCTTAAAGAAAAATGTGTGCTGACAGGTGGTCTTAATAGAAAGGAGAAAGAAGTCATTAATGATATCACTGGGGGATGCTTCAAATACATACTTGAAGTTTCACACAAGGATAAACAATAATAACTTGCCCACCAAAGTACCCCAAAACAGAGAGTCAGCTGGCACCTCAGTTCCAATGAGTGTAGGACGAATATACAGACTAGCAGATGTTGAATATGGGACCCATTCTTGATCCAATTTCACAAGTTGTTGAATACACTCTAAAAGCTCTTCCTTGTCAAATCTCTGGAGGAATGAAAAACATAATGAGTGATGGAATTTTCTTTCATTGTAATAATAGGAAACAATCCTTATGAACTGTTAAAAAAAAATAATAAAACCAAACAAGAAGTTTTTTCTGTTACTCTCCCCCACACACACATTACGATGGGATGATAGATTACTTGTATGGGGAAAATAAAAAATTGGATCCCTACCTCTAACCACATCCAAATATCAACTATAGTTGGATTATACACTTAAGTGTGATAAAACATTAAGACTTATAGAAAATATATAAATATCATGGTCACCTTAAGGTAGAAAAGATTTCTTAAAAAAGAGACATAAAGCACAAATGAGAAAGGAAAAAAAAATGGATAAAATGTGACTATTTAAAACTTAAGGGCTTCTGTTCTTCAAAAGAGGTAAGCAGCAAACTGGGTGAGGTTATTTGTAACATAACCAACAAAGGATCATAACTGGAATATGTTAGCAAAAAAATGAGAAAGAGGCAGATGACACAAGTGAAAAATAGGAAAAAGCTAAAAGCAATTTATTTCTAAGGAGAAAAAGATTTTCATATACTAAATTGGTGACCATTTGAAAAATCAGTAGTTTCTATTCACTGGGTAAGAGAGAGAAACATACTTTCAGAGATGTATGTAATGGATGGGTTATCCGAGGTACAAATGAAGTCAGAAGAATGCATCTGAGTAGACCTCATGACAATAGGATCTGGCTATTTAAATGTTAATTTTTAACATTAATCACAGTGTACTAATATTATAGAAACCAGGACTGCCAATTATATAGGATGTATCATCACCATGTATCACCTGATTGGGTCTCTGGTACTGCTGTCTAGAGAAAAGATTTAATTGGACAAGAACTTGACTAGAAATTTTAAAATTTACATCCAATTTCTTGCCCTGTCCCTTTATTCTGTGAGACTTTAAGTAAGTCCTTTAACCTCTCTGGGCTTGAGTTTTCCTTTCTGTAAAAAGTTACTACTAAAATTTACAATACATACCTTCTTGACAGTGACTTACTATTATGATTAAACTGATGAAGAACGTAAGATCACATAACACAGTTTGTAGCAGAATTGATGTCCAATGAATGTTACTCCCCCCTTTTTCCTTCTGTCCCCATTTTAAAGTTTTCCCCAGTGACCTGTCTATAATGGTAGAATAGTGAAACTAGGACCAGTTCCAAAGAACTTACCTAATTCCCCTTCTGCTACCATATTATGGCCTCTAAAGGAAGTAGGTGAAGCATGGGTTACAAAAACAGGGTGAAGGATGAACCTGACTAAAAAGTAATAGTTACTTGGATTTAGCTGTTCCCAGGCTTCTTTAATGGACGGCTTGGGCTTGATTCCTGAAGGTTCAGTACTCAGAATATGTAAAAGAAGGAAAAGACTTCTTCCATTTCAGAAAGTCAGCCTGGTCATGTCTCAGGGAATGAAAGTAATCTATGTCACTTCCACCTAGATATTAATCTTAGCAACTAAATCTAACCCACCTTATAATGAATTCTGCTCTGTAACAATGGTATAGCCAGGATCCAATGGCCATGAGAAACCAGTTTGATGTCATTTTTTAAAATAAAACTTGGGGTAAATATCAAAATAATTAATTAAATAAGTGCATATTTGCTGGTGTCCAAAGCAATTAGGCAAATATCCCCAAAATACCTGTGTGGAACACCATGTTTTCCATTTTCAATGTTATAATTTCATACATTTTTCAATTTTATTTATTTTAATTTGACACATTTTCTTATTTCTTATCTTTTTATCTACCACATATGCATTAGTCCCTCTCGGATACTCAAAGAAATAGACTGTGAAATTGCCAAATGGTATTGGTTACTTCCTTAAAGTAAATCAGAAATAACTTTAGTGTTCATATGATTTGTACTAAATATCTAAGTATTCAAAAATGATTCTTTTCGTTGTAAACTCACAGTGAACCATTACGTCAAGAGAAACACAAAAGAAATGCCTAAATTTACGTACCGGCAAAGTTGCTCTTATAGCAGACTGGTGCATTCTATCCATGTTGAGGTCTGGTCGAAAGAGTCTAATTTTATTATCTACTCCTCGAAATGCCTTTGTCCCTTCAAATAACTGAAGATAAAAGAGAAATAAACCTTGGAGGTTAACTAAATGAAAACATTCCCTATGTTCAACAGACTGAATTATCTATGGGCACTCATCTCCGTCATGTAAAGTGGTTGACACAGACCTCAATCAGAGATCCCTAACTCTAGAAAAGCCAAGAGTTGAAAGACTGGGTATAGTAATTGGGATAAAAAGTCCTTGTATTACCAAAACCTGGTGGGAAGTCAGAGTTATCCTGTGCTCAGCAGGAACCATATTGCTAAGTAACACATTAATGGAGACTGGAAGAAAGCATCCCAGTTGCACAACTGGAGCTAACTGACCAAACAATGGAGATGGAAACCAAAGGCCTTGGGAACCCCGCAAAATACCCATGTATCTTTTCATTTAATCTGGCCCATTCAAATTCTGGACAGTAAACAATCTAGATGTGACCAGCACTGGTTCAGTCTCCCGAATCACCTTTCTTAAAGTGCAGACTCCAACAAATCACTGTTCAGGGATGTGAAAAGACTGGGAAGTAGGTACATACTGACAAACACGGAGAAAGGAGAAAAATCAGTAATTTTCATGGAAAATTTTAACATAGGTTCTCTAAGTAATCAACAGAACAAACAGGCTAAGCTCAATAAAGATAAAGAAGATTTGAACAACAGGAACAACAAGCTAAAGTATTGGACATACAGAACCCTGTGGACACCACCTATAGAATGCATATTCTTTTCACATGCTTTCCACCAGAAGATATGCCAGAAATCAGTACCAGAAATATAACTAAAAAATATACACATTTTGGAAAAGAAACTCATTATTAAAGAAAGTATGAGTAAAAGAAAAAAAATGGTAATTAGAAAATATGTTGAACTGAATGATAATGAAAAGTAGGGCCTTTAACAGGCTTATATATATATAGCCTTAAAGCTTACATAAGAAATATGAATCACGTAGCACAATTAAGAAGCGCAAAATTCAATACTGTAAGTGCAAATATATGAGAAATGTATTAAATATAATACGAGTAAAGCTTTCATTAAAAGACAAGGTTGTCAGGTTGGACTTAACTGATAATATTTGAAAAACATCCAAAACAAAAAGAAATAGAAAACAATATCCCATACAGATACTTTCTAAAATAGAGCTGGTGGGTGCACCTGATAGTTAAATAGGTCCTGGAGATCTAATGCATGACAGTGATTATAAACAATACTGTACTATAAACTTCAAAGTTGCTAAGAAACTAGATCTTAATTGTACTCATCACAACAAAGAAATAATAATTATGTGACATGATAGAGGTGTCAGCTAAGGCTACAGTGGCAACCATACTGCAATATGTAAATATATCAAATCCACACATGTACTATAAATGTGAAATATACAAAAGGATAGCACAGCATGACAAATTTGGATTTATACCAGGAATACAGATTAGTTTAACATTAGAAAATCAATTAATGAGAATTCATTATATTAACAGTTGACGTAAAAAAAAAACTATATGATCATCTCATTAGATGTAATAAACACATCTAAAAAAATCAAATATTTATTTATGTTTTTTTAAAACTTCCTTAAATAATTAAGAAAAAAAGGGAAATTCCTTAAGTGACAAAGGATAGCTATAATAAGCTTGCAGTAAACATACTTAATGGTAAAATTTAAAGCTTGCCTTTTCATTTTAGGAACATCATAAATTGCCTCTGTGACTACTTTAATTCAATTATTATACATCCAGTATAATAAGGCAAGAATAATGAAATAAAAAGCATTAAATTTAGATAAGAAAAATCTAGAACCTTGAAACATTGATATTAAGTATGTAGGAAATCCAGAAAAAAAAATGACATAATCTCTTGAAATTATTTGTTTAGTCTAAGTAGCCAGATGCAAAATTATACTCCTATGAAACAGCAGCAGTTAAAAGATAATACTATTTACAGTAGAATTACTTAGATGGAAAAAAATCTAATAAAAGAAGTGAAAGGCCCATAAGGAAAATATAAAACTTTACCAAGTCATTAAAGACCTAAATATAGAAAGCAATGTCACATGAGCTCATGGATAGAAAGGCTTAATATGGTAAAGATGCCAATCCTTCCCAAATTAATTTATATATTCAATGCAATACAAATGAAAATCATGTCAGGGTATTTTATTTTCTTTTAACAAACTGAATTATGAAAGTAGACTCACTTAATGAATTGAATCTAAAAATCATATGAAAAAGCAAATGACCAAGAATATCCAAGGCAGTACTGAAGAGCAGAATAGAAAGACTTATTTTAGCAGATATCAAGACTCACTATAATGATTTGGGGACTGAGAGTGTGGCATTCGTGCAGGTACACAAGTAAAACATTGAAACGGAATAGAGACCCAGATACACTAGACAATGGAACAAAAATGGAGATCTTGAAGCGGATGTATGCATACATGACAGAGGTGCCATGACATATCAGAGGGAAAAGAATAGTCTTTTGAAATGGTGCTTGAACAACTGGGTATCTGTAGTGGATAGGAAGGAAGGAAGGGAGGGAGGGAGGGAGGGAGGGAGGGAGGAAGGAAGGAAGGAAGGAAGGAAAGAAGGAAGGAAGGAAGGAAGGAAGGATGGATCAGACACCTACTTCATATAAAAATCAATCTAGGATTAAAGACCTACCTGCGAAAGACAAAAATATAAAAAGATATCTTCATAATGTAAGGTCAGGAAAAGAATCTTTAAACAAGATACAAAAGTACCAAACATAAAGCAAAGACTGCTAAATTCAAGTTTTAAAAACTTAAATATATTTCTTGCCATCAAAAAATTATGTAGAGAGTAAAAAGAGCATGAAAGAAGATAGTTGAAATACATATAACCAACAGAGGACCCCTCCTCAATCATTAGAAGATCTGAGAAGAGAGATGACAGTAAAATATTAAAAGTACAGGCTTTTCGAATGCTAATTTTCTTACCAACTGTCCTTCCTCCTTGCTCTAAATGATTTTTTACTGACATAGAAAATTCAAGTTTATTTTTAAAAAATTTAAGTTCTTACCTTCAACTTGACTATCTAGGAACAGTTTTAAAGACATTTATGACTTCGTGAGTAAATGTGATGAAGTCCAAAAGCTATTTTAGCAAGGGGAGCTACTTAGGGTCTACAATGAAGAACAAGCATTTTACAATCCATAATTCCTGTGTACTTACCTCCACTGCATAGTGCAGAGCTGACGAGCCAGGATGCAAGGACAGGTTTTGAAGAGGCTTGATATGTGGTTTCTCCCATCCAAACTCTGAGGACCACTCAACTGTCAACATGTGATCGGTGAAAACAGTTCCAAAAACCAAAGTATTTGGGTCTGGCTTTTCCTTTAAAATGGTGGCTGGTGTGATTATTAGATCTTTAGCCTGGTGAAGAAAAATCAGTACCAGTAAAGAGTAACTGAACATCTACATGATATAGTGGGTAAACAGACATAAAATTTAAGTCATTGGTCATTAAAAAGTGAAATTCATACCTTTTGACCACCTTTACTCATTTTCCCCATCCCCTACCTATCCTACTTGACTTTTAAATAATGGCAACTAACTAGGAAATTTAACAAATCATGCCTGCACTCCGAATTTGGCCTGTTGATTGAAATCTTGGCAATGTACACTGCCTAGCAAACAACAGGACCAAAATTCAGTGATATTTAGAAACAGAGACAAAAATAGCAGATGGAGTAAAATGATGCAAAAAGGAGAACACATCCCTTCTTCATTGCTATCATAAGGCTCATGTTGAGCACTGGGGAAATAAGAAAGGGGTGTCTTCTATAATAAATACAGCAACACTAAGAATAACTTGTTAAACTAAAATGAACGTCATTAAGAACTGAACTTTTAGCTGACAGTTATACTTCAACTCCCCGAAATCATTCTTGCATCTAAGACTTAAACCCCCAGGGTGCACTGTAGAAGAAATGAGCAGAGCAAAGCAACTGTTCTCCTGGTTGAAAATAGAGGAGTAAAATGAACACTAACATATTAATCCTCTGTTCTGTGTTAAGGAAATGGTGAACAAAGAATCTCTTATTGAAAGAAGAGTAATAGGAAACAACACCACACAGTAGCATTTCACCACCACCCCACACAGCCATCTTGTTTGTTACAAATGACCAAACCTATAAGCATACAAATCTCTGCCAATATCATCACTAACTGTATAACAACAATAAAATGCTGACAAAAAAAAACACAGGCAAAAGAGGTTTCCAACCACTTATAAAATAATATTAACTAAGCACAGGATCAACCACTTCTTCTAATACACAAAAGTACTCATTCCCACACCCCCAAAATCAAATACAGAACTTCACTTTACAGCCTAAGCTCTCATTATTTTTTAAATGATTTAGTTATATCTGATTAATTCACTGCCTTACAGCTGCCTTACTCATTTGATAAATTATACATAATAATGTTTTATTTTTAGAATAATATTCAGGCTGAAAATGTATTCTAAAACAATCAGAAAGCTCATGTTACGAATCTAAAATGGAACACAATATTTCCTCCGTAACGTAGTCCTTATTTCTAATATTCATATTACTTTCAACTTCTTTACTTAACCCTTAATTTATTCAATAAGATTAATGCGTGTTTATCATTTTATTTAAAAATTTGACTGTAAAGAAGGGAAGAAAAATGAAAAGTATAAAGTCCCCAACTACTACCCTAGCCACCATTCTCACTTCCCAGAGAAGACCTCCATTAACAAATACATTGTATATTTTTCCTATATTTCTTTGTATCTTTATTACCTTCCAGGTCATTTATCATTCTCATAACATTCAAGGATCCCAAGTATTGCACTGATTTCCTTTTTTTTCTACTACTCGTTAATGTTTTAGATAAACCTTTTACTTATCCTTTACCAATACATTCGGCTGCAAGTAAATCAAAGACTAATAGGAGTTGGTTTTCTCACATTAGAAGTCTTGGAGCCAGGCCTGGCAGTAATCTGTAATGTCAAGGTTCTGTGATTTTCCTGGCCTTCTCCAAAGGGTCAAAAAAAAAAAAAAGAGGCTGCTGTAACAATAGCGTCAGTTTTAACAATCTAATCAAAGTCCAAATAAAGGGTGGGGAGGATGATACCAGACATGTCTGTTCCTTTTGATCACAAAAGCAAAAATTTCTCAGAATTGTTTAGAAATCTGTCACATGGATCTCTCTAGCTGCAAGGGAGGCTAGGAATGCATGTTTGCCACCCAGGGCTAGTTAATGGACTGCAAACAAAATCAAGGTTCTGTTAACAAGGAACATGGTAGGGCTATATGTGGGGTACACAGTAGCCCAGTGCCTGAAAACATACCAGTCTTTATGCATTCTTGTTTACGTACCTTTGTCTAACATGGAAGGAGAGATGAAAAGACTAAAACTTGGCTACAAACGCCCTTCCTCCATCACCTGTTTCTCCCTGCCATTTCCTCCACTTATAGCACCACTTGTAGTGCCTCCAGTTTGACCAAACTCTTCTTTCTTCCTCCAGCAGTAAGTATGAAAACTGTAGCACCCCATCTGGTTCAGTAATCTGTTGTTGTATGCTCAGCTTTCAAACCGTCTAACATTTGCTTTACTTACTGCTCACATAACCCCCCTATGTGGATAGCTCACCCTCCAAAATGCTTGGTTTGGCTCTATAAATCTGTTTAATTGATATAAACAGTTAGGAAATGGGAGTCATTTTTCTTTATTGTTAGTCTTTCATTTAGCGCAGTAACTCTTATAGATACCACCTATGTCCAATTCTTTTCTAAACCACTAAACTTGGATTGCTCTTCCTGGTTTGGGATATTAATATAATAGACCACTAGTTTTTATTTTTAAAAAATCTGTACTTACTATAGTTCATAAAAGAACTTTCTATTGTTGTTATAAACCCTTAAAAAACGAACTTTAAGAATGGTCATGCCCAGTATATAATTTTTACTTTTGTGAACACTCTCAAAATATCTCTGGACCACCCGTAGTGGCCCAGAGAGAGCAAGTTAGTTAATGGAAAAGCGGAGATACAGAATAAGGTGTTTTTATGCTCAACCTAGTGCTCTTATAATAATAACTTGCTAATACTAGTTAAGTTTCGAGAAATTGAAATAATTACATAGAACCAGGTACTAGTTCTATTTTAGTAAACCACTACATTCTTTTGTAAGACATGCAATTTCTTAACGATGTGAATAGCAACTCTCTAACTTTCTGGTTGCCCTATATGCAGTTTTACAAAGTATTGCACTATTGAGTAGCTTCAGAATTTCATCCAACTGTCCTTTATTTGAAAAAAAAAAAAAAAAATCCCACAATTCTGGAAACTAAAAATAATAGCTTTTCACCTGAGCTCAAAGAGAAATTATCTAAGAATACTAAATCTAAACAATTAGGTGATACAGTTGAATAAAGGTCAAAAGTAAATTAACAGTATTAACTAAAGGTGTATATTGGTTTTGAGCAGGTATGAAATGCAATTCTAAGGAAAAGAATCATTGCCATAAAAGAAACAAATTTCATAGTGTTTTTTAAAAACCAATTCTTATTTTTATATTTCCTTTCCAAAGACAAATAAAAATTAACTACTTATAAAATGATACTTTCTCCTGCCTAATTAATCTGCCTCTCTCTGATACTCCATATACCCTGATAACTTCAAGTCAGGATATTTCATACCATATGCTTGTGGAAAAATCTGGAAGACAACAATGACTGGATTGTGAAATGGCAAATATTAATAAAAACAGGGTATATTAAAAAGCAACAATTTCTTAACTCAAAATGCATGGTTGGGTACCCATTCACTCTGCAATGGAGAAGCCTGTAGCAGGCTAGTGCAACTTGGTTGAGATCGCCTGAGGACTTGTATTAGTTAGCATTCAGGCAATATCTTTTGTACACCACTAAATACTGCATCTGTACATCTCTGGACTGGCCACAATACTTACACATTCAAAGACTACCTCTGCATTACAATTGTATCTGAAATTGCATAACTTTGTCCTACAATAAGTGCATATATTTACTCGGAAAGCATTAGGTGCTATGTTCATTATATTTTAGAGACATTCTTAAAATCTAATAAGGAGGAGAGAATTCCAGATTTGATGTGTCACTGTGGAGATCTGTAAAGAAAGGGGAATGGAAAGAAACAGACAGCTGATCTCTATGAAACATAGAAGGTCTGGAGTCTACAAAAAGATCTCACAGGATCCCCCAGTAATAAGGCATCTCATTGGTCAGCCCTTTTGGAAAACTGCACTTTCACTGTAAAATGACCACGTCAAAATGGAGGAGGGGATGTAATATGAAAATTACCATGAGAGACCCAAAGGCAATTTAAAATTTATTAAAGGGATAAATCACGAGAAAAATACGTCAAAAGCAAAGATGGTCCTATAAAATGCACCATTTTCTCCCCTAAATCATCCATTTCATTTTTCATTTTCCTCATTACATATGCATTATGAATATAACCACCATTACAACTCATGTTTTGATATGTAAATACACAAATGTAGAATGTCAATGTGACCCCCCAACTGCAATCTAATACATAGAAATCAAAATTAACAAATAAAGATTTACATTATGAATTCTTTACTTTGCAAAATTATCCTATGCATAAAGGTATAAAGGTCTTTTGGGAAAAAATTATATTTAGCTATACACTTTAAGGAATTTATTTACTGTATAAGATGACCCTTAGAGATTATCAAGTAGTAGTCCTTTTTATCACGTTTTTTCAAGGACCTTAGATATCTCAATATCTAAGTCTGCAAAATGTATTAGAGCTTCATTTTCAAAGACTAGCAAAGTAGATTGGCTATGGGCTTAAAAAGGATATTATCTTTAAAGGACCAGGAATAATATGGACAAATAAAATTTACAAATTTATTTTAATAAAGAAATTACTATATTCTATTATGTTTTGGTTTTTTAAATACCTTGAAAGGAGGGACTTTATCTTGAATATATTTTTGGATTTCCAAAGCCCAGAACAGTCCCTGGTGCATAGTAAGAGCTGGCTGTGTGTGTAAAATTGATGAGTCCAGTTTCACTACATTTCTGAACTCTGCCAGGATGTGAGATCATTAGGACATTCTGTGCTATGGATGACAATGGACAGTGACTGAAACAGGCAGCAAGGGAGCAGAGGGAGGCATCAAGCAAGAGGAGAAGCAAAAACGTCCATGGTTGGGAGAGGAAGCGGTAGAGATAATGATTTATAGAGAAAAAAATACACCTTACATTTGTATTTTTATGATTTTCAAAGTAATTTTACAAGATTATTTCTCATTTGCTTCTCACTATTACTCTATGAAGTATGAAATTTAATATATAAACTCCATAATTCAGAAAGAAAAAGAAAATACAACACTTTTATTGTAAAACGTTAGGTGTTGCTTAAAGAGAAAACTCATGAGTTTAACTTTTCACAAGTGGAGTGAGGGTTATATTTATTACACAATCAGATAAACCTTGAAGTGAATGAAAAGTCACGAATTGATTACTTTCCAAGAAAAGTTTATGATTTGTGAAATAATATAAGCAATTACCAGGTAATTTTAGATGTAATGAATATGCTATTGCTCCCCTAATTATTTTCTCCTTAAGAGTGGAATTTAAAATGCATAACAATAAAATAAAATAAATAAAATAAAATAAAATGCACGACAGTATATCTAACTACTATATAACCCGCACAGTGAAAATTGCCCCAAATCTGAACAAGAAATGGATTTATTCAGTTGAATTGTTGTTTCACTTAATCTCTGGCAAATAACTTACCTTAAAGGTCCCCATCACTTCCTTTGATCCTGCTTTTCCGGTACATTCTTCCGCGCATCCATTATTGCAGTCCTTAAAGAAGAATTAAATCCATTAAGTAAAACCAGGTGGGTAATTGGGGCCTGGGGTAATCAACATCACTTACCATTACAACGCGTGCTCTGCTCAGGTACCCAAGCAACCAGGAAAAGGAGAATCGAACACCCACACACGGGACCCAAATGAGAGCGTCCTGTGAGTGCTGCCCTACGCTTCCCACCCTGTCCGAGGTTCGTGGCTGTTTTTGTCCTCCACCGCTAGCTTAGGGCAGACTGCTTAAATTCCAGGTTCGCCCTACAGAGCCACGGTTCACCAGCAAAGAACAAGAAGGTAATTGTCTCCCTTATATCCGAGTAAATAGTCTAGACTAGGGTTTTAAGCCATTTATAGAAAAATCTCCTGGGCGCGCTCAGCCTCGTGGTCTTGTCAATCACTGGCGCACAATAGCAAGCCTGGAAAAGGGATGGGGATGAGAGCAAACCATTTTCTCCACAGGGTCCTCCGATGCAGGCGCACGAACACCAAACCCTACTGGTAAAGGACAAAACATCATGGAATTGGGGGTAATTTATTTAAAAGATACTTAGGGACACAACGGAAGAGGGATGAATTGAAAAAGGTGCAGACCTGCAGACCTTTAAAAAAAAAAGATTAAAAAAAAAAAACCAAACAGCCTAATCTGCTAAGTAACTACGAGAGAGAGGAAAGAAAGGAATCCAAGGGGGCAAAAGGCTGCGGCCAAATATTTTGGGGGGCGATGGCACGCAGGATGTGACTGTCAGTTCTGGCAGCCCAGAAATCTCGCTCCCGCCTCCTTCCCCAAAGCAGCTTCCATGGCGACCCTCACGTCCCCGGTGGCGGTCCGCGCTGCGCTCCGGGGCGGGCCACCGTTGGGGCTTTCGACCTGTCCCGCGGGGGTCCCTCCCAGGCAGAGTTCACAGGCTGAGACTCTAGGTTTCGGGCAGGGCTGGGGGAAGAGACGCCTCAGTGGGGGCGGGACGGCGGTGCGAGGCAAAGCAGGATGGTGCAGGAAACAGCAGCAATGCTCTTCCGACACCCTGGGTCTAATCCGCCCCTTTTCGCAAACCCCCGCACTGGAGGTACCTGGTGGGCTAGGGCCGCGGCGGCGCGGGGCAAGCTGGCCATGGGGAGGCTCCGGGAGCGCGCGGCTGCGGAGAGCGGCGGCGGCGGCGCGCAGAGCGCGGCTGGACCCGAAAGCGGGCGGCGGGGCGCGGGCTGCGGGCTGCCACCGCCCGGGGCTGCGTGCCAGGGCGAGGCGCACACAACCACGCAGCCCCTCCAGCATCACTGAAGGAGGAGTCTCCACCCGTCGGGTCCGTGTCCTTACTCAGTTGGAAAAACCGAAGCCCTAGTTCCTGCCACTCAGGCTGGGGCACGCCAGTACGTGCCACCGGAGAGCGCCTTTCCCACTGCAAGCACTTCACGAACATCCTTACTTATCAAACAACCCCTGGATGAGCGGCCAGGAAACGCCCCTCTCCTAAGGCGAAGGCAACCTAAGGGAAATAAATATATTCACATTAAGGCAGATTTTTTGGTCCACAAACCGAAAAAGGGCAGTTTCTCCCTCACCCCCTCCACCCCTCGCCCCCAGGGGAATTCGTAGCCCGGTTTGGGCAGTTGTGCATGGGCTGTTGTCTGCCACCAACCCTCATGTACAAACTGGTGAGATTTGTAACTCGGGGGTGTTGCGAGACTATCAGGCTCACAGTTCCCTAAGAGCTGTTTCTGCTCAAAGACCTCGATGCAACTTTGATTCACCTAGTCATCATTTTCGGGCAAAATAGACTATCAAGAGCTCCCAATGAAACTGTTTTGACAGTTTTCTGATGTAGGCCTGTGTTAGCAGTGTTTAGAAAGAGAACTGGAAAATTGATGTTTGAAACACAGCTCGGGTTAAAAAGACAAAAGGAAGATGTAATAGCTATTGTCTCCTCTGATGTATTTTCTTGAGGCAAAGTCTAAATTATGACTCAGTGGCTTTTAAATTAGTAGGAAGTAGTGACCTGGGCTGACTTGCTGTTGAAAAGAGGACAGTTTATTCTGGATAAGAGCAGTTAAATCCATCTGGCTTTAGAATTGATTTCATACAGTCCTAAAGACAATATAGCTGTAATCTTATCGGAGAACAACATTCAGTTCTTCCTCCCTACCTCCCTCCCCTTCAAGCTGCAGAAAAGTCTCTTCTATTGGGGTGGAGGCCTGAGCTCCAAAGAACATACAGCTCAGGCAGATCATGTACATCAAAAAGTGGCAACTGTCACTGGACACATGGAGTCTCCTTTTAAAAGAAATTTAAAACCAAATTTTAAAATTAAAAAATAAAGTACAGATTAAGTAAGTAAACTGTAGGGCCACCAGTTTGGGACCCCAGCCCAAAGCTTAAGAATAAAAATCCCTTAGTTGAAGAATTATAAACACCTTATTTACATTCAAGTTTGATTTAAACTGTGAGTACACCAGACATTCATTGAGCCTGTTACTATTTTAAAGGTAGTCACTACACAACTTCAATTTTCTTGCTACTTTAAAGGTTACCTGTAAATCAAGAAAGCATATATATTACAAGAATAGTATTATTAAAGAATGACCAGTGCCACTTCTACCTTTCCTCCCTTTCAGAGCCAAACTGTGAAACTGCCATCTGTATTAACTGATCCCTATTTCCTCCTGCTTCAAGTTTGACTTATATCCAATATCTCAACTAAACAAAGTTCCTAGTGGCCTTCATTTTGTTCTACTCAATGGTTTTGCTCCCTGTGCATCTTTATGGCTGCACCTATATGATGATGATTCCCAAATATATATATTTTCATTCTACCTCTTTCCTGAGCAGTAAGTACTTACAATAAAAAATCTAAAGTATTTGTGATGTATGTTACATTTGTGAAAGCACTGGGCTGGGTGCTGGGGATGCAGTATGAGCATACTCCATCCCATTATCATGAATTGCCTCCAGCCAGGTAGAAAACATGTTACTTGTGTTAAAAAGTATTAAATAATCTCACAAATGTAAAATTGCAAATTTTACAAGTGCTACGTATGCTTTGAGAGCCTCTAATAATGGAACGTAACAAGACTCAGAACTGGAAAAGCTTTCCAGCAAGGGATCCTTAAGCAAGGATCTGGAGGATAAGAAAACGTATTATAGGAAGGGGTGAAGAATGTCCAGGATGAAAGTGAGTTTCAAGCGGAAAGGACATCTCTGAGAAGAGAAGGAACATCGTGCTTGCAAGGGCGTAAGAGACCCAGGGCTGGGTAGAGATAAACAGAGGGTGCTTAGTCCAAGGTGAGAGTGCAGAGGTAGGCAAAGGGCTAATAGTGCCTTAGAGAGTGAGTTAAAGGGTAAGTTTCCCCCAAAAAGGTAAAGACGTGACTGTCATGTAGATATAAAATGAACTTGTATTATAGTTTTTTAAAACTCATTTAGTGAAATTATTACCAGGGAGATGTTAAAACTGACTCAAAAAATAGACACGTTTCTAGGTCAGGAATAGTGAAATGAGTTTGCTAATGGACATAAAACTGCCTTCTTTCACAGCAAGGAAGAGGAGTTAATCGAACTTCGTAATTTATTTGCGTGTCTGCGATAAGATTTTGCAGAAACAATGAAACAACGTAAAAACACAATGAAGGGGCCCATTGAATCTTAAAAACAAGAAAAACCACTGAGAAACAAACTGATAGATACACAGAACAAATTCATGGTTGCCAGATGAGGGGGATGGGTAAAAAAAGGTGAAAGGGATTAGAAGAACAAATTGTCAGTTATAAAAATAGGGAGATGTAAAATACAACGTAAGGAATATAGTTAATAATATTGTAATAATTATATATGGTGTCAGGTGGGTACAAGAATTATTGGGTGATTACTTCATAAGTTATATAAACATCTAGTCGCTATTCTGTACACCTGAAACTAATATAATATTATATGTTAATTATGATTGAAAAATAACTTTTTAAAAAAGAAAAACCACCGAAAGGTTAGGATTAGGTATAGAATGGAGGGGGCGAATTGACAGGATTGAAGTGCAGTCTGGTTGTAGTTTGGAGGTTGGAGAGGAAGCCTGGGTGGAGAGGAATGGGTTTATGAGGAAGCTATAACAGAACCCACCTATGAGACGATCCTATTAATAAATTGGACTTGGCAGGTGATAGGTGATATAGATGGAGACAAGCAGTCAGATTTCAGCAATCTTTAGACAGAATGGATACAAGAAGAAATATGAGAGAGATGCCAAGGACAGCTCTTGAATTTTGGCTTGCTCTACTGGTTGGCTATATTCGCTAAGAAAAATGCAACACAGAAATATAATGTCGTTTGAGGGGATGAGCAAGGATCTAATTAGGGGCATACTGAGTTTTGAGGTGCCTCTGAGACTGGCTGAGATACGCCTATCTGAAGCTCCAATGAGAAGTCTGGATTAGAGGTACGCATTTGATGAGTCATTAGCACGTGGGTGGTAGCTGAAGCTATGGGTGTGAATGAAAATGTCTGCCTCGATTTTCTCACCTGTAAATTGGGACAATAACAACACTTATGTTTGCCAGTTGGGATAGATGATCATAACATATATAACATATAAATTACTTAGCACCTTGCCTGGTGAGTCTTACTCCCTAATAAATGTAGGTAATGACTATCTACCCCAGTTGGCAAACATTTTCTTAAAGAACCAGATAGTAAATATTTTAAGCTTTGAGGGCCGTGTGGTCTTTGCTGCAACTATTCAGATCTGTCACTGTATAACAAAAGCAGTCATGACGGTATGTAAAAGTATGGGCATGGCTATGTTTCCATAAAACCGTGTTTACAAAAACAGAACAGTGGATTTATCCTGTGATCTATAGGCTACTGACTCCTACTGCATGCAGTTGCCCTAGCTAGACACATAGGGGTCATCCTTCAAACACAACCAAGTGATCGGTAAGGTCTATATATTCTAACTCTAAATATCCTGACAGTTGTTTCTCCAGCCAGATTACCACCATCTAGCACCAAATAGCTTCTGAGTAGCCACTCTGCTTCCAGCCTTGCTTCTCTTTAAGCTATTGTTAGCATGGCAACCAGTAAAATCCTTTCAAAACGAAAATCTGAACATCTCTTTTCTTGGCTGAAAAATTTTCAGGGCTTTACATCATCCTTATGACAAAATATTTTCGCAAGCTCCTGTTTCTGACTCTCTGGCTCACCTTTTGCTACTGTCCTTCTCTTCAGCCACACATATGACTTATTTCAGTCCTTCTTTTTGATATCAGGCCTCCTCGCAGCTGGCCATCTGCCTGACACGCTCCCCTAGTATATCCTGGCTTATCCTTAAAGTGGCACTTCCTTGGGAAGACATCCCCAAACCCTATCTAGTCTACAGTGGGTCCTTCTATTATTTATTGCCATAGAATTCTTTCCACTTCAAAATAATTGCCATACTTTATTCTAATTATTTCATTAATGCTTCTGTCATTTTTGTGATGGGTGGGAAATTGTGTCTATTTTGTTCACCTAGCAATCCCCGCTCATCCATGCGAGTCACACAGTTAAGACTTAACAAGTATCTGTTGAATTGCAGCTCCCTAATTTTTTTTAAAATATACATTTAGCAGACCAAAAAAAAAAAAAAAAAACTATACATTTAATATACTTTGGAATCTTATCTGCCACAGTCTACAATATAACAGACTAAAAATGTCCTCAGATCCTACTCTACCCCTTGATATAGGTAGGCTTCTTTTTCTACAGAACTACTCTCTCTCACTCTAAATCTTTTCCTTCCTTTTTCTCTATTCTATTCCTTCCACTATTCCTTCTCTTCCCATCACCAGCCATAATATGGGCTTTTAATATATTATGACTGTGAAAGGATTGGACCAATGCTTTCCAATAGAACCTTCTGCCACGATGGAAATGTTCTACATCTGCTTTAGTAGCCACAAAGCCAAATGGAACACTTGAAATGTGACTTAAGATATGAATTTTCACTTTTGCTTAATTTTAATGAATTTGCTCTTAAATCTAAACAGCCAAATGTAGCTATGGTCTAAGTGCAGGTTTGGGCATTGTCATGTTTGTCATAGTTAAGGGTTGGTATTCTCTCTATCACTTATCAGCTCTATGACTTTGGGCAGATTGCTAATGTCTTTTGATTCTCAAATTTAAAATTAGAGTAAGTAATAAGAAAGTGATGAAATTCAACATAAAGATTAGGTACGAAGGACTCGGCAGTACTTAGCATCTTATAATTGTTCCATAAATAGTAACTATTATTCTATTTTTATTTTTTAAATCACAATTGTTTTTCACTTATATGTAGCCTTTGGATTAGGGTGTATTAATGATCAGAACAATATTATATGAGGAGAAATCTTAAAAATATACATCTAGCATTTCAATCAAGGGTTTCTTTTAATATAAAGTGTGTAAGGGGAAAAAAGGCTCAGTTTGGTTCTTAAAACAAACTGCACACCTAGTATTTATTTACATGCTTTCTGCTTGGCATTGGGAAGACAAAAATGGCTGAGGCCCAGCTCCTACCCGCCCCAAAAACCCCCGTCTCATGTCTCTGGAAAGGTGAGTCATAAAGAAATCTTGCCCAAAGAATTCTAAGTTGGGCTTATTTAATGCCAAGCCTCTTTTCATCAAGTAAAATGAGCAAATGTGTAGTATGTATACAGTCATTGTTATCAGTTTCCCTTTATAACAAGTACCATAAACTGATTGGCTTAAGACCACAGAAATTGTTTTGTCTTGCAGTTCTGGAGGATAGTTGTGGGCAGGTCCATCCTTCCTTTGAAATCTGCGGGGGAGAATCCTTCTTTGCCTTTACCAGCTTCTGGTTACCCCAGGTGTCCTTGGCTGGTAGCTGTATCACCTCAATCTCTGAAGGGAGATTACTGTCTCTCCCTTCATACATCTCTGTTTCTCTCTTCTTATAAAGACACCAGTCATGATGAATTAAGGGCCCACCCTAATTCAGCTTCATCACATTTTAACTTGATTAAATCTGCAAAGACACTATTTCCAAGTAAGATCACATTCACAGGTACTAGGGTTTAGGACTTAGACATATGTTTTTGGTGGACACAATTCAACCTGTAACAGTTAACTAACTTTACTCAAGTTTAATGATCATAGTATCTTTCATGTTTTCTACTTTGAACAATACTTTTTTTTACTAATACAATTGACTTATAAAAATTGACTTTCATACTACTTTCATTAGGATTTTATGATTATATGGGAACAAGATCTTAATAAATAAAATTTACTTATAATCTACAAAAGATTAATCACATATAAACATGGCTCTAGATTTTCCCATTCACTTTCTTCCTCTATTCAATAAGTCATCAGGTCACACTAAGATTTCTACCTGAATGTTTCTCCGCTCCACCCACTTCTCTCCTTCATTGCTGCTCCTCTCATGGAGAGTCTCCCAGGTGGTCCCTCGGCTCCATTCTTGATCTTCCACTTCCTCCCCTATCCGATACATCCTCTATGCTGTCATCAGAATGTGTGCTTTAGAAAGCTTTTCCTAAACCAGTCACTGCCCAATTCAAAACCAGAATAATATCTGCCAGTGGTGCAGCCCAGTTATGATATTCTGGGCACTTTGGGTACAACATTTCTCATCTCATACTCGAAAGAGCCCCCTCTACCACCACCACTACTGCCACCATGCACCATACGTTCTCTTTTCAGAGAGGTCAGCTAAATTTCCCAAGATCAAACAGCTGTAGGTCAAGTCAGTTTGACCATAAGATATGGAATCTTGTCTACAATTCCAATGGCTTCAATTTTTATGATTCTGTACCTCTATCAGTAAAAATGGGAGCGTGCATGGCAGATTGTACTTTCCAAGGATCACACTGCATTTTTCTAAGATGGCTGCAACCTTATCTTTCATTACATATGCTCTTCTGCTCAACACCATCATGAGTTGGAGTTTATTTTCCTTTTAGCCAAGGACATTACAAGAAAACAACCAGAATTAGGAAAATATTTTTAAATGCTAATTATTTCATGTTTATCTCATCTTTTTTATTCCTATTTTTGTGTATGACTTATGCATTAGGTTATTTTCATAAAAAACTAAATAAACATGTGAGGCTTGCTTGCTGTTTTGGTTAACACTGCTATATAACTAATCATCCCAGAACTTCATGGCTTAAAACAACAATGTATTATTATTTCTTGTGGTCTGTTAAGATTGTTGGCTCAGCTGTGGGGTCTATCATGTGGTTTAAGTCATGTGAAGCCTTAATTGGACTGGATGTCCAAGATAGCCCACTCACATAGCTGGCAGTTGGTAAATGTTGCCTGGAAGCTTATCTGGGACTATTGACTAGTGAGCTTGCACATGGCCTCTCCACTGGGGCTTGCGCTTCTTACAGCATGGTAGCTGGGTTCCAAGTAGAGGAGTCCCGATAGCCTTCAAGACGAAGGAAGCAGAAACTGCCAGGCCAGTTAATGTGTATGTCTAGAATTGGAACAACATCACTTCTATATCCCTGCCATACTGGTCCAGTCACAGGGTCCAATATACACAAGGGCCAAGTAATCATAAATGACAATAGATAAAAATCCCTTTTAAACAGTCCTCTCGATGATACCAAAATCTTGTGGCCAACTGTGAGTTCTGACTAAATCATTGATATTTTTATCTCAGAATATGAATACTGGAGAACTTGTAATAGGAATTGGAAAAATATTAGCTCTGTCTTGTTGTTGTTATTTTCATTATTCTGGTCTTATGCTGTTAATTTTTTGTGTTTGTTTTGTGTGCAGAAATCTTTCAAAGCCAGTTGTTATTTTTGCAAGGATTATTAACACTGGCTGGCATAATCTGTAAATCTCCTTAACCAGGTTCACATAAACCACCACAACCACAACCTGCTGAGTGAGAATGAAAGTGCAAGGCTGCACAGAGACCCCTGAGAGCAGTGGAACTGTCCTTCCCTCCTAAGACACTGCTCAGAGTCGGCGGCAATGTGACAATCTGACAAACAGACTGAGCAGAAGGTGCCCATATCGACCCATGTGAGTTAAATATAAGTACGATTTAATTTTCTCATGTGTTATAGAAAACAAATATATATAAGCAATACTTCTGACACCCCACTGGTCTCTGTCGCACATCTCAAGGTCAAACTCTTCAGCTCAGTATGTGAGGTTCTACCAGTTCTGGAGCTCTCTGTCAGAATTCTTTCTCTATCTCTCCCTTCCTGAGCCTCCCTTGTCCTTGTTTGCACTTCCCATTTTCCTTTGTGCACAGAAGAAACCTTTAGCGTTGCAAGTCTCTAAGTCACCTCAGAGTACTCTAAAAAGGAGTAACAGATGGACAGAGATTAAGATACCCCAAGATTCTAGATAGAAAGATTAGAAATTCATATCATATTTGGAAACAAGCTTGTGGTTTTGCTTTTTACAGAAATAGAATCATATATCACCCTCCAAGAGAAATTAATCCTAATTAAATGAAGCTTGTTTTTTTTAAAATCCAGAGTATTATGTTCTGGATTGCTTTGGAGAACATTTTGTTTTACACCAGAACATAAGGAGTTGCTCTGCTTTTAAGAGTGCTGACTAATTTGAGGAAATTAACAGTAAAAAGAAAAGGCATTGGGCCATGACCAAAACAGATGTATTAAGTTTTATTCATGATGGTTAAGGGCATTATATACAATAGAATCCACAACATACTCCCATTAAGATAAACTAATTTTAATAAGTACATGGTAAATAGGGAAAAAATGAGGAGTGGTTCATAACTGAAAATGAGCAAAAGATATGCAGCAAAAGAAAATTAGGTATTTTGAAATACAGTAATCTTTTGGGAAATGTTAATGAAAATGCTTTTCCTGTGAGTGTAATATATGTTCAGGAAATAGTAACTTCTCTGGGATATGTCCTTTTTGCTCTACAATGTGCTGTTCTCTGTCAGAAGTAAACAGGGCACTTATCACCTCCTCTCTGAGATCATTTAAAGTATGCGACAGAGACACAGATGGGATGAGAGTCCATCAAGCTTTCTCATGGTGAAAATGCCAAGGGCACAGCTCTTATAGTTGTTACTCCCTTAGTGCTTTTTATAAACCTCAAACACTCTCATTTTAATATAGAGAGATAAGGCACAGAGCCATACCATCTATCTGTCACCTGATTGAAATAAGAGCCTGCCATCTTCAGTGCTCCTCACCAGCACTGCTGATTCACAGAACATAGTCAAGGGAATGAAAGAGGCTAGGTCTTTAAACAAAATTTGTCATTATTTTTGGTACCTCCATCTTAACATAGTCAGAATGAAGAGTATCACCAAGCACACCAAAACTTCCTGTTTCTAATGCTATACTCCACCACGAGTGGGAGAGTTATGGCGTTAAGACAAAGAAAGGAAGCCTGATCATTGGTTTCTGCTGACTTGATTAGAGGAGGTATTACTGATACAATAACCTGAATTATCTGTTTCTTTTGCCCTGGTGGTTATGTAGCTTGCTACATAATATGACAATTTGGAGTAGATAAAAGACAAGTTTTTCTTTTGGAGAGTGGGAGGTGTGGGCATTGTGAAAAGGGAGGTGGGGAAAAAAATACTGGCAAGATGTTTCCTCTTCACTTTCCTGCCAGCAAGACTTGAGAAAGACTTAAATAAAAGTTGAGAACCTTTACGCTTTTGGAAAGTTTTCTCGTATCCTCAGGGGTATGGCTCGGCAGGTTGGAGACGCTAGTTTAACCTGACATTTACTAGAGCAGTTATGACAATTGACACTCGTTTCTGTGCCAGCCCCTTCTGTCTAGGCAGTGACTTTATTCTCTTGGATTTCCAGTGCTTAGTACACAAGCAGACAAATGACAACCTCAAAAACATGTTTCGAATAAATTGATTGGATGTATAAATCCACCATGTTTTTGTTTAAATTAAACATTGATAGATGAGCTGACATGTTTTACACACATATATACACATGTAGGAGAGAAGAAGAGAGCAGAAAACATACCTATATATAAACTCAATTGTCTTAGGCATAAAAGAATCAAAAGTAGATTTTCAATGTGACCATTTGTTTAGGCTCTGTGTTATAGATATATTGAAACTTACTAAAATTGCCTTTATTTACTAGATATTTTGCCTATCTCCTCTAATTTTTACACATTTCTGGATAGACACTGAAATGCCCCTTGGAATTTTTTCTGAATCTGATTAAGCCGTGAATTCTGAGTTCATTACAAGATTTTGTTTCAAGCTCTAGCCCCATTATCTAGTAGGTATTCGACCTTGGGCAAATCATCTAATGTCTCTAAACCTTACATTAATGTCTCTGAACCTCGGCTGCCTTCCCTATAAAGGTAGAAAGGAAATATATAAGAGAATTGTGCAGATTACTGAACAGAATATATCACAGTTGTTTCTTCTCACATAAGTTTGTCAAGCTTATAGGCAGAACCTATAATGCAGTGATGAAGCACATAGCCTCTGGAGTGACACTGCCAAATTTGATAGCTTTGCAAGCCTAACCTCTCTGTGCCTCAATTTCTCCATTTGTGAAACACTATTAGTAAAAGTTTCCATGAAGACTAAATGAGATAATTCACATAAAGCCTGTGCTGGTACACAGTAAGCTCTCAAACTATGTTAGTAATAATTATTACAGTTGAAAATTCATGTTAAATCTGAAGGACTTTTGAGAAAAGTTGGCATCTTTGAAACTTGAATTATTTATGATTTTTAGAGAGAAGAAAGGATCCACAGATACTTCACCTCTCTTTAAACCAAACCTTATGACATGGCTTCCTTGAATCCTGCTCCCCTGCTGAGAAGTGGCGGTTTGATCTTAGATGCTCCCTAAATCCTTTTGGCAAACTGATCACCCCACATGGCCAGCAATTGTATCACTGGCTTTTTAGCCTTCCCTCGGATTACTGGTGCAACATACAGATAAAGTAATTTTCCACTGGGGTTCCTCCAATGTTTGGATTTGGTGCAGTCCTCAAGTAAGTTAAAACTCACTTCCTCAAAGTCTGGTTAACTTATTTCTCTACTTTTAAAAATTGGTATGGAAGCTCTTTCTCACTAATTAAGGTGGCATACATTTTTTGTCCCATGATAAGTAAGCCCAATATATGACAGTCTTAATTTTCAAAATATCATAGGATTTCTAATATGCAAAGTTTTGCCACAGATGGCTTTTAAATAGTAAATTCACTCTGTGCATTTGAGTGTAATTAGTTTACAAAATAAAAGTAGATAGTATGACTTTACAATAATACAATCTCATTGTATAAAAACAGGCTCAACAGTTAACTACATTTCTCCCTACCAGTCTATGTTCTACTATAGAAAATAATGGTTTTAAAAGTGTGAGCATATATATGTGTTTTATATTTACATGTTTTGTGCCACATATTTACATGTTTTATGACACAGTGATTCCAGCTACTTCAAAACATCAGAATAATACCCTACTTGGCCATTAATTATTTCTGATAAAATAAAATATCTGACGATGAGTATAAATTGCAATTCATCATCATATAACTTTTTAAAACAAGAAGCAGTAAAAAGTACGTAAGGTTTAGAAATAGGAAGTTGGGGAAAATATAAGATAAAGGAGACTAATGAGAAATAATTTGGTGAGGTAGTATGAGGATTATTAAGGAACTTGTATGCCAATAATTTATTCCATGGGCAATGGGAAACTTTTTTAAGGTACTTAATTCAAGGAGTTATATGTGATATCATTCTCCCAACAATGTATAAAGTGGGTTGAAGCAGGAAAAAAGAGCAGACAATGAAGGGAAGAAATTCTGCAATCTACAGAACAGGTCGCTCAATGACAGAGCAGAAAGAGAATTTTCGCTCTAAAGCTCTAATTCCCTACGTAAGCATTAATAGAAAATTCCCTAGGATGAACGACCCTCTTAATATGAGACTGTTCTAAATCTGGAACCAAAGAGCCAATACTGCCCTGGAATTCTGCTTTGAATGAGTGCGATTTATACTTTTCTTGAAAGTCAGCTTTCATGCAGCATGATGCTTGTGATGTTGAAGAATGTTGCATACCAAGTGGCATGCATTCTCAGTGGTTTGCTCTCTTGATCATCAGAGACAGAACATACCTTGGAGATATTTGTATTAATGAGACATTCAGCAGCATTTCCTCTACGTCAAAGCAGCCAAAGGACAAACTTTGTAAACAAACAAACAAAAATAGTTGTAGGGGGAATGAAGATTTATGATGTATCCATGGTACATTTTGTTTTAATAGCTTTCATTTGTCACAACTTGATAAGCTATAAAATTCCTTTCTAAATCCACTCCATGCCCCTTTCTCACTTCTGTAAGTTTCATTAGAATATGTAATGTGGGTTTACTCTACAGACTGCCGGGTGCATATCAAAGGAAAGCATGAAGAAAAGAAAGGAAAATGTCTTAGTTTCCTCTAGGCTGCTGTAACAAAATACCACTGACTGGGCAGCTTATAGACAACAGACTTTTATTTCTCACAGTTCTGGAGGCTAGAAGTCTCAGATCACGGTGCCAGCGTGGCCAGGTTTGGTCCCTCTTTTAGGCTGCAGACTTCTCGTGTCCTTAAGTGCAAAGGGCAAGGGATCTCTCTGGAGCCTCTTTTGTAAGGCACTAATCTCACTCATGAGAGATTAGTCACCTCCGAAAGGCCCCACCTCCTCATATCATTACATTTGGGGTTTAGAATTCAACATGTACATTTTGACCATTAAAAACAACCCTCCCAAATTATTTTATATATGTTAGGTGATAAAAGTAAAACACACATACACACATACTTTAGTGAAAGAACCAGGGGCAAATTGGTATATGAACTTGTTTCCTTCAAATGAGTCATTCAAGATTTGAGAGTTATTTTATTTGAGTGGATGTGTCAGTGTTACTCTGACAAAAAGACATGAGCATGCACAAACAAGGTGTTTTTGATATGAACAGTTAACATATTCCATAATAACAACTACCCTGTCAGATGCATCGTGTAGGATGCATCTGACAGGGTAGTTGTTATTATGGAATAATACTCACAATACCACTGTAAGGTAGATAATGATGATGATGATGATGATGATGATGATGATGATGACAATGACGACGACAACGGTTATAAACCTTATTTTAGATGAGAAAATTGGAAAACGTGATGATTTTCTGGATGACTCATAGGACTCAATGCTCACAGCTATGATTTATCACAGGATAAAAAAAGACACAAGGCAAATCAGCAAAGGAAAAAGACATATGAGATAAAGTTCTGAGGAAACCAGGTACAAGCTTCAAAAGCCTTCTCCTGCAGAGTCACTTCATTCCTCCAGCAACAAGTTACAACAACATGTGTGAAATGTTGTCTGCCTGAGAAGCTTGAGACTCAGTGCCAAAGTTTTTATTGAGGGCCTAGTCATGTAGGCACCCTCTACCTAGTACATACCAAAATCGCATGGCGAAAGCAGATATCAAGCAGAAATCACACTGTTGGTACAAATAGTTTAGGCACAGTGAGTTACTCTTATCGGGGGATCGTGGGAACCTTCTAGAAATCCAAGTTCCCAGACACCGGCCAAGAGTCAACCTTGCAAGCAGACCTTTTCAACTCTATCAGCCTCAAGCCTACTTTGTTAACTTTTTCCTGGATGTTCTGTGCCAGTAGCAGCCTATCAGTAGTAATGCTTTTGGCTAGAAATGCCTCGGGGTCACTCACCTGGGCCCAGTGAGCTTCTCGCCAGCATCTCCCCTTTCTTAATCATTGTTACAATTGGACTAACCTTGTGGTTCTTAATATAATTGCAAGAAACCCTTCAGCGACAAACATCAGGAAACTTTGAAGAAAAAAGTTTATTACTTACAGGCCCTAGAGCATGGGGGGCATGTTAAGGGGCACACACACAGGAGGAGGGTGTGGGGGGAGAGAGAGCATGCATCTAGGGTTCCGCTTCTGTGGGGATCCAGTATGAGGGCCTACGGTTTCATGGGCTCACTTTTTATTGGTGAATTTAGAACCTAAGAGCGGAATTTAGAACACTGGAATTTAGAGAAAAAGAAAAAGACAGGTAGTCCAAATGGTCAGTTATCGTAATCACCAAAGATCTCTTAAAACAAAAAAAATCTCAGTGGGGGGAGATGACCTCACTCTTTATCTAGTCCTGTGGCTGGCAGTGCATTTGAAGACAGCCTTTCTTGAAGTAGATGCCTCTTTGAAAGGAGCCTCTGCAATCAAACTTAAGTTGGACACTCAGCTTTACAAAATGAGTCAACTAGCAGGGCTTTCACTACAGAGGCCTTGATAACAGTGGAGAGGCAGAAGATAGGAACGGCCATTAAGAGCCAGAGACATGAATTATTCAAGTACAGGTATGCACCACGTAACTCAGTGAAGGACTGCATATATTATGGGTGGTCTCATAAGATTATCATGGAGCTGAAAAACTCCTATAGACTGGTGATGATGTAGCCATCATAACATGAAACATTACAAATGCTTACCACTGTGTTAACAATTACCTACAGTATCCAGTATGTTAACATGCTGTGTCAGTTTGTAGCCTAGGACCTGTACGGGAACAAAATTTTTTACCCCAAAATATGTCTCTTTGGCGTTAGGATTATTTTAGGCTGGTTAATTTTAAAAAACAGTAGACATGGGAAAAGCTCTGAAAACCAAGTAGAAGTTACCCTTTTTACAATTACATTTGTAAAGGAAATTGTTTGTAAGGATGTCTTCTTCCCCTAGCAGGAAGGGGGGATGATGACCTTATCTCTAGAAACTCTTATCAGTGCAGAAGTAAACCCTTGTTGATTGTGCTTTTCCTGGGAACCTCTCATAACTGACTCCTCCCACCCATAACATTGTTTGTCTTCAGCTGAAGGTGGTATTTAAGATAGTGGCTTCAGCCATTTTGGTGAGTTACTCAGTTTTCCTGAGTCTCTTCTGTGTATACAGAAAGTATATAGCTTTGTTTTTCTCCTCTTGCTCTTCCATTATATTGCTATGTCAGCCAAGAACTCAGAAGGGTAGAGAGAAAATTATTTTTCCTCCCTGATAGAGCAGTAAGTAGGCTCTGCCATAAAGCCTAGGTTTGTAACAAACAAGCTATACCATCTAGATATGTGTAAGTGGGTTTCCATGCCCACCAAGGACTGCCAGGTAACTACCTCTTCCTGATGGCAGGAAGACATGGGAAGTTTATTCACCAAAGAAATGAGCCACAAAAGATCCATGCTTGAGGGAATCTAAACACTGGTTTCAGGGCAATTAAGTAAAAATCCACACACTAAATAATGAAACATCTAGTTTCAACACTGCTGGGCTTGCAGAACACTGGCAGAAAGTCCTATGCATATTGGGTGATTCTTTCTGCAAAAACTATGTAACACCCTAAGAAAAGACATAGTGTTAATTACATTCAGGAGTCCTCCGATGAAATGGCCTAGTCACTTCCATGTGGGCATATAACAGTGAAACAACCAGAGAAGGAGCAAAGCATGTGCACAGAGCTTTCTAAGGGCTTTTTATAGGCTCATTCATAAATATAAATAGATCAACACCGGTCACCAGATATTTGAGGAAAGCCTCCTCCGTGAAATGCACCGCCCTCCCGCCACCCCCCGCCCAAAAAAAAAAACCTGAAAAAAAAAAGAGGTTTAAGAAAGGGGTACTGCAGAGAGCAAAAGAAAACAGTTTTAATTATAATTAAGTATAAGTTTTAGTTACAATTAATTTCCTCAGAAATATAGGGAAAATATTTCATCCATGAAACAAGGACATGATGTTATTTTAAAGAGAATTTTGAAAGCTCTTAGAAATATAAAGGCCATTTTAAATTAAAGGAAAAGATTAGAATACAACATTGGTAAAATCTTCCCCCGATCTAGGATATTGAACACTAGGTGAGAAAAAAATTTAAAAATTAGGGGATCCATCAAAGAGGTCTAACATCAAACTAATAGGAGTTTAAGGGGGAACGCGCACGCGCGTGCGCGCACACACACACACACTCTCTCACACACACACACACACACACACACACACACGCACACACACACACAGAAACAAAAGGGGAAGAAACTATCAAAGATATGTGACCAGAAAATTTCCTAGGATGAATGACTAAGGACTAATTATGTCACCATAAAGTTCCCCAATAGTAACAATAAAGAGATTGTGAATGCTTTAAGAAAGAGCAAAAAACAGGTTACATGTGAAAAGGATCTGAAATAAGAGTGACATTGGGCTTCTAATTAGTGACACAGGAAAGTAGAAAACAGTAGTATCTTTAAAATTCTGATGAAAATTTTTTTCTAACCTAAAAGGCTATTCAAAATCAAATTCCAACTTAGTGTGATAATAGAACAAAAGTATTTTAAGAACAAAAGTAGATAATAGAACAAAAGCATTCCTCACTTTTGAGTCCTCACTAGCAGTATCTTTAACTTCCATATTTTTACCAACAGTCTGTTCAAGGCAAGCTAAGCTTTACCTATCGGGCTTCTTAAAATTCTTCTATCCTATGTCCAATGCCCAATTCAAAGCAACTTCCACATTTTTAGGTATTTGTTATAGCAGCACCCTATTTCTAGGTACCAAAATCTGTATTCGATTCCTACTGTTGCTATAACAAAGTATCACAAATTTCATGGCTTAAAATAACAGAAACTAATTATCTTAGTTTGGGAGATCAGAAGTCCTAAGTCAAGGTTCAGCAGGGCTATATTCTTTCTGGAGGCTCTATGGTGAGAATCTGTTTCCTTGCCTTTTCCAGCTTCTAGAAGCCACCTGTGCCACTGGACCCATGGCCCCTTCCTTCATCTTCAAAACAAGCAGTGTGTGTAGCATCTTCAAATCAATCTCTCTCTGTCAATCTGTCCCTCCCTCTCTCCCTTCCTCTCACTTGCTTCCACTATCACATCTTCTTCCCTGACTGTGATAATCCTTCCTTCCTCTTATAAAGATTATATTGGGCCTACCCAGATAATCGAAGATAATGTCCCCATCTCAAGATTCATAACTTAATCACATTTGCAAAATCTCCTTTACAATAACAGTTTCTGGAGATTGAGATATAGACATCTTGGGGGGAAGGGCATTATTCAGCCTACCATACTCACCAACCACCTATTATGAGCCAGGCATTGGCCTATATGTGGTTGCACAGCATTAGAAACTAGGTATGCTCCCTGCCGTCAAGAAACGTACTATCTAGTGGGAGAGTCAGATATCAACCCCAAAACCACACAGATAATCACACCAATAAATTATTGTAAATTGCAATCAGTGCTCTGAAGGACTGGGAACCATGGGGTCGTGAAAGTCTCTCTGAGATAGCAGAATTAAATCTGAGGCTGGCAGGGTGATGAGCTGGCTAGACGAGGAGTAGGAAAAAGACCTTCTGGGCAGAGGGACTGTCAAGTGCAAAGACCCTGAAACAACAGTTTGGGGATGAGCAGAGGTGGAAACAGCGGCAACAAGGTGAGGATGCAAAGGTGAGAGGGGCCAAAGCCCTTAGGAACTTCTAGAGCATGATATATATGGCCTTTAGGTTTTATTCAGAAAAGCATAGCAGGAAAGGGTGGAGGAGTTTTGTTAAGCAGACGACTAATATGATCACTTTGCTCTGTGGAAAACAGATTAGGGATGGAGGATGGGGTGAGCAAAAGTAGAAATGTATATACCTAGCAAAGAGAAGATAGTGGCTTGAACTGGGCACGTGGCAGCTAAAATGGAGAGAATTGTACCAATGTAAGGTAGATCTTGGACCAAAAATACCCTGTGAGACTTGGTGTAATGTGTGATTCAGGATATGACCATAGGTATGGGTGGCATATGAGTAATGCAGCAAATTAACAGAGATGACGAATTAAAGGGACCGAGATGCCAGAAAGGGAATGGGATTTCTACATATGAGAAAGCAGTATTTGGGATGGAATTGAGAATGAGGGGCAGCTGAGTGCTGAAATCTTCAGTGGATAATGGGGGCAGAGTGACCAGGATGTCTTTCAATGATAGTTACATGTTAGAGAGAGGTAGCACAGGCTGATGGTGTGAGTAGCAGAGCAGAGTTTTTTAGGAGGAGTCTGATGTAGATGTCACACTGGGCAAGGTACAGGAGACCAGCCCCGCTCCAACTCTGAGAGAGGAGAGTGGGGAAAACGAGCAACCTCCACTGGAGAGGATGGCAGGGAAATGACCTCGCCTAAGGTCAGGAGGAGCAGGAAACATTTAGGGAAGGAGAAGAGGGATGTGCTAATCCTGAGTTGCAAAGGGTATTGTGGACACATTTAGGTGAGAGGTTCTAATGAGGGTTGAGTCAAGAAAGAAAACAGTAGCAAGAGAGAGCAAAAGTGATGGAGTCATTATGAAAAAAGTATAACACGGTGAATTACACTGGTTGTGGGTTGCCAATGTTATGAGTTCCAGTAGTTCATTCCCTGGAGGATGTTGGGTACTCAGGCCTCCCTGGGTTTACCAGTAGTTTCAAAGGGAGGCAAGGCACACTTTTTCTCAGAGACTGCTATGATAAGAGAATGAGAGATGAAATCTAGGTCCAGAAGTCTGGGTTTGGGCGAAAGTGGACCGTGTATGTGCCTAAAATGTTTTCGTTGTCTTGTTTATCTAGCTTTCTTTCATGGTTCTGCTGAAACATCACCTCCACTATAAAGCCTTCCCTGATTTCTCTGACTAATCTTTTCCATGTACCACTGTACTTTATGCAGAATTCTATTATAGCACCTGTTATACTAATTATTGTTTGATTTTTATATATTTCTCTCCTCAAATAGAGTTATTTCTCAAGAGTAAGAATAATGCTTGAACTATTTCCATTTGCCTTTTACCTAGTACAAAGCCTGGTAGTCTTAATAACAGCTATACAATTAAATGAAACGTGAACCAATCATTTTTTGTTGGTCAATATTGTAATATATAAATGTTAGATTTGGAGAACAATTGTATACTCTTAACAGGTACTATAAAGTTTGGTGAATACATTATGTTCAACCTGCTTTCTCAATAGATTATTTTCAGTTAGTTATAATTAAATATAACAGTCTAGATATTTTATCAAGATGTTTGTCTTTGGTCTTAACTAAATTGTGCTGAATTACCCAGTATTTCAAATTTTCTTGATAATGGTTCTGGAGTCAAGTTAATTTCACTGTAAGGCATTTCCATTTTTTTCAATTTCAATTTTGAATATAATAAACTCAGTGTGTCAAAAATTAAACAATACATAAACATATACAATAAAAAGTTTCATGGAGCCTTTTATTTATAAACAGGAAGCTTTTTCTTCTTCCTTCCACCAGTTTTTTTTTTTTAACCTTATTCCTTTTTATACCTGATGAATACCTGAGTGACTTCCAATCTTTTGTAACTGCAAACAGTGCTGCAATAATACTCGTTTGTACATCATTTCATATATATACAAGTAAATATAAGGCACTTCTAATTAAACTAAGCATGAACAATGATGTTGAGCCATTAAGTCTATCTCAAACTATGTAGTTAAGTTCTTGTGGTTGCAAATGACGCCTCACTCCCATCTTCAAAGTGTTGCCCTTTAATATCAAATGGTAGACTGGTGGACTACTGTAAATGTTCTAAGAACACGGCCAAGAGGAGAGAATGTGCCTGGTTGACCAGCAAACACGCATTAATGCAGGAGGCATATATGAAATTATTAAAGGAGCATAAACCTTATTAACATCCCGTATCTACATATTCGCTGAATTACTGATATTACTAATAGAATATTTCCTCTAACATTACTGAAAAAAGAAAATTCCATTTTAGTTAATAACACCGTACTTTATAACAAAGTAAACATACTTAAGTTAATGTTATATGACATTTAAAAAATAAGCGTAAAGACTGTGGCAAACTATGAGCATAGCCAAGCATAAATTATTGATATGTATAACCAAAAGAAAAGGGAATAAGTTAATTATCGAGAAACCTTCAAACAGTAAACATGGGAGGTTGTAGAACTATCCACAGAAGATTTGAGAAGTCTTGGTCCTTAAGATATTTAAGTGTAATAGGTACGAAAGCTAGAAAAATAAACTCAAAAGAACAATCCTTCTTTGGCAGAAGTAAATGCCTAAAATGACCTAATAGATTTTTTCTTTCAAAATTCCAGTATTCAGTGAACACTGCCTCTAAGTGCCTCTTTTGTTAGATTTGTTTGTCAGTGTGTGCATTAATTAATTTGCTTTAAAAAAAAAGGGCATTGTTTACAACAAAAGAAAACCATGTGAAACAATATTGGTATTGTTCAGTATTCTCAGACACACAACTTTATTCTATATTCTGTCGGTTCCTTGGGATGTGACAGGAGACGTTTCCCTTGACATGTTGCCTAAATGTGGAAATAGCAGTGATTTTGTAGACTGGCATTGGTGGTTTTGTTTGATATGACTTTCATGGTGTTCAGTTCATATTGCTATGTAGCAGCTTTTTGCATGAACTTTCCCAGAAATGTTTACAATGTATACTTACAGCCTATATACAGCCTATATACAGTCTATATACAGTTTTACCACTGACATTCTATAAAAAAGAAAAAAAATGAGAAAATAGCAGCTATATGAGTTTGGCAATAAGCATTAAAACATGTAAATATTTACTGTTCTCTGTGTTTTTATAAACCAATTAAAGCTTTGACTCCAAACAAATTCAGATGTGGAAAAATGTATCTGCCGTTCAAAAACAAGTATAATGCAGAGTAAATTAATCTGTATCTAGGAAGTCTGGAAATAGGTAGTTGCTTTAACCCAACTAATATTGTAAAGTACAAATGTCTATTTCTCATTCCACTCTATTATTTGTGATTTTAAGCAATTCTAGTGAGTTTTTTTTTTTAATCTTAATTTTCCTCTACAAAATAGAGTTAATAATCGCTGCAAAGCTTTTCTCATATGAATGTTTTGAGGTTACAATTCAATGTTATGTAATTTATATGGTATTTTAAAATACAAAGCATCATTATCTTAGTTAAGCAAAGAAGTCTTTCCTCAATCCTGATGTCTTTCTTGCAAATAAACAGAACATTCACTGGCACTGGAAACCATGAAATCCCTGAGTAATGCATGATGCTTCCCCATGTAGATATTATAATGCTATTATCTTCACAGTTCAAAGAAACGTTGTGATTTCAGATTCGTGAACTAACATCTAGCACTAAAATTTAAACCATGTAATTTTAAATCTAAATCTGCTAAAAGGAAATGAAATGTACATGGCAAAATTACCCTTAATGTACTGGCGAAATGCTAATAACAACAGCTAAGTTGTCATCCTGTGCAAATCCATCCTTGCTTGGCTCCATCTCTAAACTGCGTTGAGATCTTTGTTGGTCATGTAAGAGATATCTGTGGAACGTTTGGCCTAGAATATTCCAACAGGTGTTCCTTCTGTCTAGATTTATAAGGCGTCAGACATAATTTGAATTCTCTATGTCCTAGGCTTCTTAGGGCTTCCTAAGGCAAATAACCATCTAGGGTCAAAAGAGTAAAAACATTACCCAAACTAATGGATAAACTCTAAATGTAATTGTTCAAATATTCAGATCTACGTATCAGAATAAAGAATTTGTTCTCTTTAGATGAAATATAGGACTATCGTTAATGGGATTAGCTGATTTTACAAGTATTTCAAAATTTTTCAGTCACAAAGAAGCGTGTGCTTTTCAGTCTGATCTTTTTGGATTATTGTTGTAATGTAATTTCCTCTTTTTTAACTTGTCTTACCTTTTTCCTTTCTTCTTGACTTTTTTCTATATTTTTGGAGTATGCTTCTCTCTTTAAGATTTTCTTTCTCTTATTAATCACTAAACACAAGAAAAATGTTTTGTAAAATAGCTTTTCCCACAAAAAGGCATGGCTTATATGACAATAGAGAAATGTTTATGTGATGCACTGTGCTATATTAATAAGGTGACCTAACTTCTAAGTTATTTTAACAATATAAGTATTCAATTTCTAGAGTTAATTTTATCAGCTTGTGGATTTGAGAGGACTAATTAGAATCATTGGTGCACTTAGCACTGGAACCTGGTATTATAGAAAAGACCAATTCGCCATCAACATTGTGAATTGCAGACTAGATCTTATGATAAAAATGTTTGCCAATATTTGAAAGTTGTGTGTATAAATCTGAGCATCCCAAGTCCTTCATTTTGAAACATTTTAAAAAATTTAGGTACACTTCGCATTTATATCTCAGTTGATTTATACAGAATCTAATTTCAGTGGCCCTCTTTGAGGGGCACTGACACGTATTGCCAAATGGGCTACAAAGGCTCAGGAAAGCCCATCCGTAGGCATGTTTACCACATGTTATGTCGAATATTTAGCACGTTTGGTCAGCTGTTAAGGGGATAAAGTTACAACGGCAAAGACTTTAAACTGTAACATGAGCAGACCAGTTACAGTTTCCTCTTGTGCTCGAAAAGAATGATAGTATTACACAGAGAGTTGAGGATCGCTGGGATAATGATGTCTATGATGGAAGGTCCCAGATTCTCAAATGGTAAACAAATCCCCCTGGGCATAGGGCTGACAATTCCACTAGGTTTCCCCAGGAAGGTATCTTTTATTTAGAGGAATTGTGGTTTCGAAGCCTAAAGAGATGTAGAGAAAGCTCTTTCCTCTTCTATCTTTCTACACCCATTCAGAAGGGGCCATTCAAAGAAGCAGACAACCTGAAACCCCCAAAGACAGAACCAATCCAAACATTCAAGATGGCCACTGTTTAGAAACAAGCCTTCATTTATGCATGGAAATAGTTTACTCATAAACCCATACCTCTTGAGTTAATAAAACTACCACTCATCTGTTCATTTCCCTGGTCTAAATCTTGATATGAGAAATAAAGGAAACTAAAGGAGAGCAGCATATGCCACCCAAAATATGTCTCTTTAACATAGGATTATCTTGGGCTGATTCCTTTTGATGGCTGCAGACACAGGAGAATCTCTGAAAACAGAGTTGAAGTTGCCTTTTTCTGAAGGAAATTTACATTTATAAGGGAAATCTTCATTTGTAAGGATGTCTTCCTCTCAGTGCCTAGAAGAGGATAAGGAAAACTCTGGAAACTAACCAGTAGAGGCCGCTCCTACTTAAATCTGAATAATAACTTTATCCTCGTTTACTTTGCTTGATAACCTCCCACAACTGTCCCAACTTTTTTTTTTTTTTTTGTCTTTAGCTGAAGATGATATTAAGGTGGCATCTTCAGCCATTTCAGGGAGTTTCTCAGTTTTCCTGAGTATCTCTTGCATATACAGGAGCTCTACATGTTATTAAGCTTCTGCTTGTTTTGTGTTAATCTGTTTTATAACAGGGAACGCTCAGCTAAGAACCTAGAGGGGGAGAGGGAAAATTCTTTTTCCTCCCCTATGTAACTAAAAGTCCTGACCTGGACTAAGAGACAAAATCCAAAATAAAGAAAACAATTGAGAAATACACAGCTACTGAAGGAAACCATAATTTGGTCTCAATTCTTAGTACAAACCTCTGTAATAATCAAATGACTGTTTTCAACTTTCTTTCATAAGATTTTAAACCCATTTCAAATAATTAGACCTCAGTTTCAGTGAGCTGACAGGCAAGAGAAATTCTTGCATACAAATGGAAAATTCTCTTAATTCTCCGTTCTTTCTGTAGTTCTAAAATCAAAGGAAGTTATTCATTATAGAAACTTACTGAATGAAATATTGGCCAAAATTAAATTTTTTTTAATTTTTTTCTCCCTTTTTCCTTTTTTCTCACTACTACATGTTCCACTAATGCCCTGTAGTTAGGCCTGATTAACCGGCTAAGCATCTCTGAGCATAGACTGAGGGACCACATTCTGCTTCTGAAATGTAAACTTGTAAAAATGTAAAAATGTAAACTTGTAAAAATGTAAAGAGGTTCTTGCCAGGTCTCACCTCTAGCATCCTGCAAACATACAAACAGCCTTCAACCCTTCCAGTTAGTCTAAGTACTCTCCCTTCCTTCACTTATCCCTAACAATGATTTCTCTTGCCTCTGTTCCTTTAGGATATGTGTCTATTTAAAATCTCCACTTTAATCTAGTAAGACATAATATATACTTAATGTTTTTACACAGTAGTACATACTATTCAATGTATGTACTATTTTTCTTATTCACGTGTTCATTCTGTATATGTCCATCTTAAAATATAAGCTCTCAGGCAAGACCATGCCTTTAGAATTTGCTTAGAACAAAGCTTATCATGGCGCCATGAGCAAATAACATTTAAAGAAAACAATAGTGATCATGATAGGAATACTTAGGTAAAAGGTAAATAGAAAGGTTTTTGAAATAATAAAAACAAACTTAAAAAACCTCACGTACTCCTTAGATCAAGCCTAGACTACAAATCTTTCTTTCCAAATCTTAGTCAAATATCAGAAAACAGAAATGAGACAACTTGAAGAAATCCCCTAGTTTTCTGTGTATAAATGTACCTTGTGAAAGGGACAGGGGCTTCTGAACTCGTGTTAAAGCACCCATGAACTTATGAAAATACATAATCAACTGCAGCTCCACATAAAACAGGGAAAAACTGGAAAAGCAAGACTGTTTATTCTCATAATTTTCTCCTTTTACTCATTAACATTATTCTCATGCAAAGTGTATTTTTCAGCTGAAGTTAAACAGACATCAGCAAGCCAGAAATAGAATCTCTAAATATAAAAGAAAAACCTTGCTAAATTTTTCACTGTGCCACACTTGTATAATCTCTTAATACAAAACAGCGTTTCTACGCTGTTCCTGCTTAATCTTAGTGGACATTTTTTTCTGTTGAAAAGACACCATTTATTTATTATTTCTTCTAAGTGAAATTGTGGATAAGCACAGTTGAGAAACATACTTCATCTCCTTCCCTTGAAACTGAAACATGGATTTATTGCTCCTAAAAGTTCAGAATGCATATAGGAGGAATCTAATATTTCTGCGATGTTAGATGGCAAGATGACTTGCCCATTCTTCACTTTCCTTGGAAAAAGCTGCAGTTTCAACTGCTGCTTATTGCAGTTTTTCAAAGTGTTAAGACCAAGGAAATAGAACGCTTGAGAGTTCATTCCTACACCAAAACCTTCAGATAGGCAGCGAGGCTAATTATCCTTGATCAGCATAAGAATAAGAACCTCTAGGGCTCTCCCTCAGTTTTTAAAAAAGAATGCCCTTAGGCTTATGTGATTTGTAATTCCAAGGAAGCTTTGATTTCCAGAAGAAACAAAGTAAGAAACTTCTGCTTTTAATAAAGATGAGATGTTTTTACCTTACCCTGCCACCCTCCTCACCTTCTTCTGCATCTTCTTCTTTCATTGCTTACGCCCAGCAGAAAACCCCTGTTTACAGCCAGGGACACCCTCAGACCTCTTCTCCAAAGTCCCCCACCTCCTGTGCATAATAGAAATTGAGAAAAGCTTCCTCTTCCTTTCCAAACTTCATTAACAGGGAGGGGAAGGAGCTGCTGGCAGCCTTTTATCTCTGTTCACAAATGCAGCAGTGAAAAAGCCTGATGAGGTGCATCCTGTGAGGAGAGGTTAAACAGAAGAATGGAAGGTCCCATCCAGCGATGACTGACTGACCAAGAAGATATTACAATGTTTGCGTGGACACAGACCACAGTGGTCCTTCCTCCATCCCCTTCCTGCCAACTTTGTGTTTGATGAATCGCAGGCTTAATCCAAACACACATTTTTGTAAAATACAGTCAAAATCATAAGCAGTTACCTTCATTGTTCCCTCGGCTGTGGAGATTGCTGGAGCTGAGCGGAGGACAAACCTGATGTGTCCCAGGCTCTTGGTATGTTTCGGTTGGCGGCTGTGGGAATGTCTGGGGAAGTGGCTGGGGTGGTGGCTGCTACACGTGGCAGGCAGGACTGCACGTCGCTGACCCACTTGCAGGGAGATGCTGGCTCTCTGGCAGATTGCATCAGCAGGAAGAACCCTAAGGCTGGATTTCCCCCAGATCGCCCCCTGAGGGCAGAGTCTCTCCCAGCACGAAAATTCAGATCCCGGGCCCACTCTTCTCGTTTGCACAGTAGAACACTGTACTTGCCAGTCCATTTTAGTTCGTGAACACTGAGCACTGTGATGTTTAAACTTTCCACTTCTTGCTTTACAATTTCCAGTTTACCTTGGTTCATGGTTCTTACAATCCACGTTCCATACAGCGTCCTATTTTCCTTCTGCTTTGTGCCCATTAGCCTTTTGGCTTTGGTCTAGTTGCATCATTAGCATCAATGTTTTAGGTACTTGTTCTCTCTCTTCTTTTCCTCAGGAATCGTTTGAGTGCTTTGCAACCTGAGAGTCTCATTTTCAGCAATACGGTCACGGCTAGCCACATGTGCCATGGGGCACTTGAAATGTGGCTAGTATGACTGAGGAACTGAATGTTTTTTGTTTTTTTGTTTTTATTTTACTTAAATTTAAATAGCCACAGGTGGGCTGCATAGGTAGTTATATGAGTTCAAATTCTTCTAAAACCTGTAGTGTGCTTCCAAATAATAGACTGGTCAGCTCTGCAGGCCAATGTATAGCAGGCAGGGTCTGCTTTCAGACTGGAAGTGGCTTGCCATAGCAATTTCCTCAGGTTTAGGAAATACAAAACTGAAATGATGTACTTGTGATCATATTTTAAACTCTTAATTAATTAACTTTTACCAGTTAGGGAAACATTTTTTAAAATAGGCAACATTTCAGGCTTTATGGGTCCACAGAAGAGTTAGCGACCAATCTCCTACCTAGGAAAGATAGATTCTTAGGGATCGTGGACTGTGGAGTCTAAGGGAGATTAGATGGCTGCAGTGTTTGTTCTAGAATAGAGCAAGCTGCATATAAAATACTGTGAAGGAAGTTTCTAGGTTCAGATGTTAATCTCTTGGCTTATTCAAGGATAGATGAATTCTAACTTCTTAGCTCAATGGATTTTAACCATTGACATTGAAAGTCTAACATGATAAAGCTTGCATATATTTAAAGTACACATGTATGTGTGTGCGCGCACACACACACACAACACAAAGCAAAGCTTCTTTTTTCAGGCTTTTATTTCTTCTCTCTCTCTCTCTATTTGAGATTATATCTATCTATCTATCTATATGTAATATGTAATTTTAGTTACTTTAAACCTTCATTTTTTAATTTAAAGATTATTTTGTACTATTCTTATTTTACCGGTTTTGGATGCTCCCCTTCCCACCCCATCCCCTTTTTATTTGTACTTGAGAGTGGATGGAGATAAACTTCTCAGAACTCTGTGAAGCAGAAATGCCACCACAGCTTTTTGAACTGCCAAAGAGAGCTTCATTAAGTCAACAAATTACTTTCTCAGCTTTGAGCTGCTGTGCGTTGGGATTCAACACAGACATTCCACTTGTCTGGATTTTCCATTTTGAGGCTCATGTAAGTTAAAAAAATATGTAAGTTCTATCATTTTCTTTTTATTATTTTTTTAATTTATAGCAATATTTTTTTTAAATAAAGATTTTTCATAGATGTAGGACTTGGATAAGACTAATAGAAAATTTTAGAGGAAGGTTTTATAAAGTCTAATGTACTTTTAAACACTTCAGTGCAGTTGGCATAATAGCATTACATGTCAATTTATTTAAGCGGCATCTCTAGGGATACTTGCTTTCCAGCATGTGTTCCAGGGTGGTCATCTAGCACTGTACAGAAAAGCCAGGCTCCCTGCCAGCCTATGTCCTCCATCAATCAGGTCTTGGCATATTAGCATACTGGATGTTAAATATGGGTTTTTATTGTCAAAACTAGTATCTGTATTTTATTAAGAGGGTAGAAAACTGGTTCTCATTGGTAAAAATAATATTCCCTCTAAATACATGTATTGGCAAAATAATTTAGGGTCATTCTCTAAATCATAGTCAATAGTATGGTAGGGTATTCCCAGTGATCCTTGCCTTTGTCTCTTACCCTAAGTGTGGGCTAGATTTAGTGAATCGATTATAATGAATAGAATTTGGCAGAAGTGATGGGATATCACTTCCAGAATTAGGTTTGAAAAGACTGTTGCTATTCTTGGGGTACGTGTGTGTGTGTGTGTGTGTGTGAGAGAGAGAGAGAGCGAGCGAGAGACAGACAGACAGACAGACAGAGACAGAGACAGAGTCAGAGAGACGGACAGAGAGACAGAGAGAAAGAGAGATTCTTCTCTCTTGGGTTGCTTACCCTGTGAGGCAACCCTGCTCAGAGGCCCCTCTGGACAGGCATGAAGGCCTGCCAATAATCACGTGAGTGATCTTGGAAGCAGAACCACCTAACTAAACAGTCCAAGATTCATAACCCACAGGAACTCTGAGATCATAAATGTTTATAGATCTAGGCCTCTAAATCGTGTGATTTGCTTCCCAGCAATAGATGTAACAAAGATGGGTAAGACACAGAGGAGCCGAGAGAAACTACTCACTATCTGATATGTTTTTGGCAATAACATAGCTAACACTCAGACATGGTAGGCAGTGTTCTGTGTATGTTACATCTAGCAATTCATTTAATCTTTACTTTGATATTGTTATAATTGCTATTTTACAGAGAAGAAAATTGCCATAGAGAGGTTATGTTTCGTGTCCAAGAAGCAAGAGTTTAGAGAAAAACCTGGGCAATCTAGATCTTGAGTTCATGCTCTTTACAGCTATGCTACACTACTGCTCCTCTTGTAGTTAATTATAGCAGAATTATAACTATAGGTGAGTCAAATTTGTTAGAAAGTAGGGGTGAAGGGGTAAACGAGCAAAGATCAGAAGTTGGAAATGCTCACTAAAGGCCAAGTTTGACTCTCTGGAGCATAATCCACATGAAAGAAATTATCCATCCCTTTTCTACTAAAAACAACTAGCAGACTAAGAGGAAACCTGCCTATTTTGACAGGAAGTGTATTTTTCAAGCCAGGCAGAAAGCCCAAGTGATAGAGATGATAGATAATGGCCATCACTGGTCTTTTGTGATGCTGTCTGCTTGCTCAGTAATTAACATTTCCATCTCAACTAATTCACTCAGAAGAAATAAATTCATCAACACGTTGACCCAAGATAACACAAAATTTATTGTGATTTTTCACAAATAGTGAAAATCAATAGCTTTTTTGGTTTCTTTTTCTTCTTTTTCACAGAGACCTCCATGCACCTATATCTGGCATTTAGAATAGTATAAAGGGAGCAGGCACCCAGGGGTCTTAGCAGAGCCTCAGATGCAATTTACACTGGTGCTGTTCCTGCAGAGGACACCAAGAAATCCCCAGTGTCTATACTGCAAACACTCTGACCTGACTGGTGAAAAAAAAAAAAAAAATCCCAAGCACCTTTTGGTTGTTGCTGATAAAAACGCTTTGTTACGTGTCAGAAAATTACAAAACATTGTAAACAATAGATAAGCAAATTGTTGGAAAGACTTTTCATGAAGATACACGTACTGATGTCTCTCTCTTATGACCTATAAGGTGCTGATATGTATTATAGTATCAGGATTATTTTGTCCTTGTAACAGTTTTACAACTGGCTGCTGATTTTCAGGAATAGGTCTTATCTGGGAAATGTCCTCTCTCCCACAACTTGACAAAGCCCAGTCTGTTGATTTAGGTGTATAGAGAATACCTAGGTTTTACATAGAGTTTTTGATTTATTATTTATCTTGTTGTGCTAGTTACTTTGTGAATAGGTTTGTAGAGGAAAAGCCCTGGTGAATAAGTGATTCCATTTCATATATCATAAAAACAAGAAAGTGAATGCAATATATATGTAATACAACCTTAACATTAATTCTTATCTGGCAGGCAGGAAAAACAAAAACATGTTTGTCTTGCAAACTAAATAGGGCTCTGGTTCTTATGATTGCACATTTTCCATTTAAAAATACTGGTATGTGTTCTATTTGTTATTCTAATGGTTAATGTGGAAATATGAACCATTTAAGGTTTTCTTGTTTGTTTCTTTGTTTGTTTCTTTTTTTGTTTCTTTTCCCAAGTACACCCAAGGCAAATATATAATCAGAGCATCAAAGTCAAATAGCTCAGTTACTAAATGCCATATGAGGCCTCCTCTTGGAGAAAGAACATAAACTTTGTGCTTCCCTAGTGACTGGAACACTACGACAGCCAGTCACTGCCATGGCCATACCCTTGACATTGTCACTACCAATTACTGCAGCCTTGTCATATCTCAAATTCTGGATTCTACTCTTTGACCGCCATCTTCTACCCCTATTCTTTGACTCTAGCAGGATCTTCCATCCATTGATCTTATCATTATTGCCTTTTCATCCCCACAGATATGTCTTATGTTTTCTCCCTACCTGGCTTAAATCCCAAGTCACTGCTTCACATACACTCTCAACTCTACTAACTCCTTTTCACATCTCACATTGAACTTGCTTGGATAAATCACAACCCTAGGTAGCTCCAATTCCTCGCCTACTCAATCTCTGCACCCATGCAGCTAAAAAAAACTCATACAACCATGCCAGCTGGTCTCACATGAAATTTGAGACTGAATCTTCGTGCTGTCATCTCCCGTGCTACCCAACAATCATACCATGCTTTCCTAATCCAGTCTCTCTCGTCTCTCTTTTAGATTATTTTATACTTTACCTTTCTCCTCAAACTTTCGACACTATTTCTCTTTTGGCTTTGCTGAGACCATTGAAGTGATCAGATGGAAACATTCACCAGCGCCGCACTCCCCCCGCTCCCACACCCCCCCCGCCCGGCTCCCACACCTTGTGCCTGTTGATCTGCATCTGTGCCCATACTCGGTACCTTCTCCCGTCCTGTGGATGGCCTGTCTCTGTGGCTAGCGAGTCAGAACCCTCACCTGACACTCAGCCTCCTGTGACACATGCTCTGCGACAGCTTCCACGTTCCTGTTGCTCTTTCCTGCAACCTCGATTTTTCCCTCTGGATCAGTTCATTCCCATAAACATGTAAACATGATGTTATTTCTTCAAATTCAAAGAAACCCCAAAACCAAAACACTAAACTCCTTCGACTCCATTTTTCTCTCTACCATTATCCATTTCTTTCCTTTCACAGCAAACTTTATTTTGCAGATTTATCGAGGTAACATACAAAAACTGTGCCTATTTAATATATACAACTCGGTAAGTTTTGAAATATGTATACACCTGTGACCACCACCATAATCAAGGTAATAAATATATCCATAACCTCCAAAAGTTTCCTTATGTCCCTTTGCTGTGTGTGTGGTCAGAATACATAACATGAGATCGACCCTCTGAACAAACTTTTAAGTGCACAACACCATTTTGTTAACTACAGGTAAAATATTTTACAGCAACACAATAAACTCTTAAAAAGCAGTGTCCATTCTCAGTCTCTAATTTCTCTCCTCACATTCACATTTGAATACATTATAATGAAATTGCTCTTGTCAAGATGACCAAATTACCTGCTCACTTATTTATAATCCAAAATCATTTCCTCATTTTACTTGATCAGCAGTTGATCACTTTGTCTTCCTTAAAACGCTTTCCCCACTTGGCTTCCAAGACACTGCACTCATCGAATTTTACACCTTCCATCTTCTATCTTGCTCCTTTTCAGTCTTTTTTGCTAATTCCTCCTCATCTCATCCCCCAGGCTGATAAATGTTGATATGCTACAGGGCTTAGGCCTTGGACTTCTCTTTCCTATCTACCTTTACTCCCCGGGTGATCTCAATGAGTCCCACAGCCTTATATGCCACCTTTATGCCGAGGACTCCTAGCGTAACCCAAACCACTCTGCTGAATCCCGACTGTATATCCAACTGCCTATTTGAAAACATCCACTTGAATATTTAATAGCATCTCAAACCTCACATTCTAAAACTGAGCCCCTGATAGTCATCCCTCCCTCTAAAACATCTCAACAAATGGCAACTACATTCCTCTAGTTGTTCAGGCCAAAATCTTGAAGTCATTCTTGATTCTCTGTCACTCTCATGTTCTGCAAGCATTTGGTCTGTGAGCATATTCTGTCTCTCCCCATATCTATTATCTATCTATCTAATCATCTATTTATCTATTTATCTAATCATCTATCTATCTATCCATCTATCTATCTATCTATGGTCTATCTATTTATCATCTATCATCTATCAACTATCTAATTATCTACCCATCTGTCTATAACTTCTTGTCATTATTTCTGCTCCAGGATCAGTGATATAAATATTTAACTAATCTCCTATATCTACCCTGGCATCCTTTTAGTTTATTCATTTATTTAGAGCACATATCTCCTTAAAATCCTACAATGGCTTCCTATCTCATTCAGAGTAAAAACCAATGTCCTTCTATAACTCTAAGATCCTAGATAACTAGTTCTCCCCCATTAATGCTCATACCTCATTTCCTACTACTCTTCCATGTTCTTTTCACTCCAGCCACATTGACCTCCTTACTGTTTCTCAAATGTATCAGGCGAACTTATATCTCAGGACCTTTGCACTTGCTCATCTGCCTGGATGTATTTTCACGATATACTCTGGCTAGCTCTTTCATTTCCTTCGGGTCTTTATTCAAATTCACCTCTGGTGAGCTTTTCCTTAGCTACCCCATCTACAATAGCAAACTTCTCTCCAAACTCATTCTTCGTATTCTCTTTACTTTTCTGCTTCAGTTCATATAAGACTATAACATACTACATCTTTTTGTCAATTATGTTAATTTTATGTCTCCTTTGGTAGGAAGTAAGTTCTATGAGAGCAGGCAGTTTGTCTATTTTTTTCAGTGTTTCCCCAGCATGAGGACATACTTATTGTACACTAAGTGTTCAATATTTGTTGAGTGAATGAATTATAATAATGATGAGCATGATGAAAACATAGATTGACAAGACGAACATACAGTATTGCTTACTTTTGTACAAATTGCTGATAACTATTATTAAAAATAGTTATGATTTTATTCTTAATAGTCCCACATCATCAAAAGTAGAGTTCTATACTCAGACAATTGTTGAAACACTGGAATTGTGGATTGCTACAAAAACGTATAATTTTTTAAACTTAGAAAATTCCCATTGGTTTTTTAAAAACATTATGATACGAAATATTGCTCATGATATACTATTGGAAGACACAATAATCACAAAGTAAAGCATAAGATAAAGCATAGGTTTATTAAGTTTCTGGGTCATTGAATTTCAACTGGTTATACCAGCAGAGGGTGCTACTGATCCACATTTTCACACCTATGTATAAAAAGAGTGGCTGAACTAAGGGGCAGATTTCAATGGTGTGAATGATATCTTACAAATCTACATTGTATGATAATAAATCCGACAACAAAACATAATGATGAGTTTTAAAAATCTATTATTTTTTTCTCTTTGTTCATTTAATTTGATATTGTAAATGAATATGGCATAAAAAACACAGAGAAAAAATCAAATATCTTCTATTCCTGTTTCTTAGTCCC
>NW_011888863.1:1523651-1542178 GCF_000151845.1 Pteropus vampyrus
GATGCAAAGTTCGTTTTCAACATTTTGCCATTCTAAACATAATTTAATATATTTTTATTTATCTTTGTAAATATTTGCAAGTATATCTATAGGGTAATTTCCTAGGAAAAAAAACAGATGGCCATCTGAAAAATAATGAAGGTTGGAGTTCTGTTTCCCTATATACCAAAATTAATTCTCAATGTATTTAGTCATAAAAGTACTAGAAAAAAACATGGGAGAATGTTATTGTGATTTTAGAGTCAGGAAGGCCTTTCTAACGTTAACACAAACTCAGAGGAGACACAGAGAAGATTGAAATTTGACTAAAATATGCATGACAAAAATATCAACAAAAATGGAAATGATAAATTGTACAAATGCATTTCTAACACGTAAAATACAAAGAAGTAAATTTCTCAATATATAGCTTTTGTAAATTGATAAAGTCAAGCTCCTATTGGAAAATGACTAAATAATACAAACAAATAGAACATAGAAATGGAAATACAAATAGCTTTAAACATATGAAACCACATTCATAAGGAGAGAAATGTAAATTAAAATGACGAGATATATCTCACCTATCAGATTGGCAGAGATCAACACATTGTGTTGGTGAGGGTGTGGGGTACCAAACGGGCTCACAGATCGCTGGTGAGATGATAAATTGATACAACTTCTATGGAAACCAATATGGCAATAGCTATCCAAATTTTCAGAAGAAAGTTTGTGAAGTTTTTTTTTTTTTCCTTTTAGTCAAATCTCTCTTTGAATTAACTTCATGTACTTAACTAGAAAGAAAGGCTACACCGAGTTTAAAAACAAAAACGAAACATTTCAAGGGAGGCATTACGCCCTTGGTGTAATGTGGATGACAACCATACTGGGCCATGGAAATTAACACAACAGCTAAGCACACCTCTGAGTATTTATCAGTCAGAGTCCCTTGGGAAACTGCTGGCATATTTTTTAAAAGAGGAGGCTGAAAAGAATTTCATTCCTGAAGGTGTGGACAGGGTTAAGGGAACCAAGGAGTCAGGAGTGCCCTGTGGTGCTGGCATCAGGGCTTTAGGGGCCATTACCATCGCAGCAAGGGAGGGGAGGTGTGCAGAACCAAGTGAGGACTGTTGCTGTAGGAGAGGGCCGCATGACAGGAGCCGAGGCAAAGCATGAACCACTGCCAGGCCCAGCAGGGCAGGAGAAGCATAGTCAATAACCCGGGCTCTTCCTCCTCCTGCCCATCTATTCTCTGTTGGCACCTCCTACTGGCCAAGTTCAATGGGAATCAGAGAGCAGGGGAGCCAGATTGATGTCCATAAAGAAGTCAGTCTCCTGGGACACTGAGCAAGGCTCGGCTTATCTTGCTTTATTTCCAGAGGGTAGATCTGAAAAGGCGACAGATGGTTTTCATTCCACTAATACATACCTTGCCCATATCTTCAGGGCCTTCTTTCATTTTAACCATCCTCCAAAAGTATCATGCCAATTTTTCTTCTAAAGAATTTACTTCTCTGTTGCTTTTTGGAATGAAACCCATAGGTCACTAAAATTCCCAATCTCTTTTTTTCTGGAACAGTATCTTTATGAAAATTGGCTTCCTGAAGACTCTGCATTTGCTTCTTAAAGTTTAAGTTTGGAAAGCAATTTAAAGACAGTGATCCTAGACTATAAGAGCACTATGGAATATATTAGGAGAAACAGTGCATTTTATATAGAGTGGGTTTTGAAAAAAAAAAAAAGTATGTTATGTTTGGCCATGCCTATACTAAAGGGGGATTCCACTGTCTGGTTTTCTTTTTTCTAATAGGGCCCCTCTCCCCCTCCAACCTACTTTTAGTCAGACAAAATGAGTCCTTGGATCGACTAGAGATTAATCCCAGAGATCCAGCTACTGGCTCACATCTAACAACACGTTAGAGAGAATAGTTATGTGTTTAAATAGATTTTTTTTTGCCCATTTACATGTTGGGATTTCATTTCCTTGACATGTTATTCTGAAGACTGGGGATGGGGTCCCTTAGAGGTTCTCTACTGATGATAAGACAGACAGCTGCTTTCAAGTCTGGCAATATCAGGGGCCCTGTCTAGTTAATTCACTTTAAGGGGAATGACTTGCCAAGTAAACAACACATTGTCACTCTACCTACAGTACATCCAACACCCAAAGCCCCATCTTGGGTTTCTCTTTTTAAAGCCTGCATATTGTCCCTTTGCATGCTCCCCTGTTCAGGAAGCCTGTGTCTGGGAGTGGAGAAGCTGCTCCAGTGGAGACTGTGTCTTTCTGGCTGCCTTCAGGACAAGTGCAGTCCAGGGGCTGAGCCCAGGGCGAGGGTGTTGTTAGAGTCAGCACAAGGCAATCAGCAAATGAGTGATGAGATAACATGTTCATTCGATTCATTGTAGAGCCTGCTGGCACTTATTCAGGTTATTTCTTTCACTGCTCTGAGAAACATTAGGTGTGATACACTTAATTGGACCAGGAAGTAAGAGCAGAATTTGTCAGACAGGCGATATGGTCTAGTGGATTCAGAACTCGAATATTATTTCTGGCTCTGCAGCCAGCTTCCTTTATGACTAGAGAGAAATCTCTCTGGGTGTTGCTAGTTTCGGTATCTGTAAATTGATAAGAAGGAGATCACAAGCATGGAAGTTATAATAGTTCATTTGCTGGGAAATTACACAGAGCAAGACTAATGAGAGGAATGGGTTAACTGGTCATTTCTCTCTGGGCACTATTTTGTGCTTTAAGAGGACATTTAATATCTGAATAAGTTAAAAGAGTTTAAGAAAGTACATCATACATGTGTTATCTCATTTCATTCTTGTAGCAAACCCAAGAGGTCATTCATGGTATTGATGCAGTTTTGCAGATGAAGAAACTGAGGCAGAGAGAGTTAAATAAATTGTCTAAGGTCACAGCACTAGTAAGGGCAGAGCTCGGATTTGAACTCAGGTTTTTTCAATCTAGAGCCCCAACTCTTAACTACTACAATCCCTCCTACTCACCTGGTGACAGAAATGATGACCCACAAGAATAGGAACATATATAAAAATCTAGATGGTCCAAAAATCCTTAGAGGAGCTGAGGAGAGAGAAAATAGGGAGAAGCAGGAAATCACTGATGCTAAGGCTTATGAAGCTTGTGATTGGGGACCTGAGTGGTCTGGCCAGAGAAGCCCCTTGGACAGTAGGCAAAACTGCCAGTTTGAGAACAAAATTCTAGTTCCACTTATGATGCTTTGGGCTGTGTTTAGAACCCTGATCCTGGTTTGCTTTTTTGTTTGTTTTGTGGTAGGTTTTGTTGTTTCTAAAATATTTATCCCAGCTGACTGTAATTTTCTTGGATGGCAAACATCATTATGGAAGGTCTCATTCATTTCTGAATCTGCTTGTATCCCACCTATCAAAACATATATTTTTTCACAACTTATATATTAGTCCATGACCTATCAAAACTTATATATTTTTTCAAAACTTATATATTAGTCCACCACCTCCCACTATCTTGCTTCCAACAGACTATTGACCCAATGCTGCCAAAACAAGCTTAGTCTCACCACTGTGCTTATACTTTGTCTCTCCCCACCTCCCTCTCAGATTTCTCCAAGCCCCTAACTTTCCAAAACATTTTATTAAAGCCCAGCTTACATCCCATCTATTTTATAAAGGCTTCTCAAAGTGCACTGAGCTTACCCTATCCTGACCTCCCCTGGAGCTCAATGTTCCACTCATGTACTTCTTTAAAGGTCTAATTATTGCTTTTTCCATAATTAATATGCGGAGTTTCCGAAACTATATATGGTCCCATAAAAGACTTAATGATGAACAGCATTAATGTTTTAGAAAGCACACAGCGCTTGGCCCAATAGAAACGTATGAAGTTTAACTTAAAAAGTGACTTTTCCTTCATCCTGATTAAAGAGAGATTATATTCTGGGCGATCTTTATTTTGTTGTTATCACCATGGCGGAGAGTACACTCAAATGGCATGGGTGCACGCAAAGCGGTCCGTCTTCCTCATTCCTCCCATGCGTCTTTCCCGTCGCACCGGGACTCTCAGATCTTGGCTAGAACGGAAGAGGCAGGTGTAGCTGATCAGCGGCTTCCCGCTTCTCCAGCCTGTCTGACCTCACTCCACGCCACCCTGTAGAAGTTAGCTCCACCAGGTCACCTGATCCTGCAGCCCCCACCCCCACCCCCACCGCTTCCCAGTTTTCAGAAGACGGTTCTTGGAGTGCTGGTGCGGTGAAGTGAAAATAAGGTGGTGAGTTTTTCCCCAAGTAAATAATTTTGGTTGATGCTATGGCCCTTAGTCATCTAAGGTCAAAAAAGTCCTGCCCCGAACAGGGAAAAATAGATGTACTTGCTGTGTTGTCTCTTTAGGGCAACCCCAAATTCAAAGTCCTTGTAGCAAATGAGACAAACCTCCAACATCAGGCTGTACTGGGTGCTCAAGAGAGTTCATTGAAACTTTAAATCTAGGAATAAAACCAAAACACTGAAAAAAAAAATGAGAAAAAAGATGGGTAGTTGAAAGTGATACAGCGAGTTTCCCCAGAAATGTGCCTTCACCACAAGCAAATCCCAGAGTTGTTTTGAAAGGGGCTTTTGGATACCGAAGTCCTGAATTGTGGTTTCCAGCCTTGGTCATTTGGAATGTGTATTAGTGGAAACTGGTTATGTGGTTTTGTAGGCAATAAGAATGTGGGAGTGCCTGAGTTCTTGGAGTTGGGAGATTTATCATAGGTTTTCTCCTGATTTCTGAGAAGAAAACCAGACTTTATATAATAAGAACTGAAACAGAAGGACATAGTCAGTTTTCAGAGGCATATGTGTGACTGCTTTTTTCAGAAATTGTTTCAATGTGAGATGTTTATAATAAGTTTGGTGCGACCCAGCCACAGCTTGTTACAACAAGGTTAAGGGAATGGTGGGAGGAGAGAGTTCCATTCTATACCAGCTTGCATTTATTAGTAATCAAAAAGGTTTGCAGATGGCAGCTTTGCTGAGCATTACTTAGTCCAGGACTTGTGGGTCGCAAATCATTTTAACAGTTGCTATTATCTATCCTAGAGAGGGAAGGGAAAAATAAGGGTTATTATTTCATCACATATTAAGTATAAGTCACAAAGAGACTAAAAACACTGTAATTTGGTAAATATAAAGTTTATTGGTTAAGTAAGTAGAAAACCATGCTCTGCCCTCCCACTGGGCTGGCTACAGATGAGTTTTCTGGGAACATCTCAGTGAACAGATGTTTCTTTTTATGTTTCAGTGAAGAGTTTACTGGCATCTAATTGTTAATGAAGGGAGTTTTTGGCAAAAGGAACCCCTTGTTTACCTATGTACATGTACAGGCATACCTGGTTTTATTCCACTTTGCTTCATTGCACTTCACTGATGTTGTGTTTTCTACAAATTGAAGGCAAAGCCCACCACCCACAGAAAGATCATGACTCGCTTTATTGCTGTGGTCTGGAACATTCCCAAACCCGCAATATCTCTGAGTTACGCCTGTACACTTATCTATATTGAAAATTTTACATACATTAAGGGTTTAATTAAACCAGATGGGACCCAGATGAAAATTTTGCCTGGCTTACATAATTAAATATTGAATGATTGTTAAAATAAGCTACTTGATCTAAAGTTTTTAAGTTCAATGTTTAAGAAATATTAGTAAGGGAAGAGAAAATGTAAATGGTTGGTAAGAGAAAGATAATTCCATTATTAACATAATCTTTTTGGAGTCAGAGTTTGCTGCAGAAGGCTTTCTAAAGAGCTTTTTTGAATCACCCTGAAATCTGCTAATTTTTTTCAAAGATGCTACTTTTGTATCTCTGAAGATCTTGTGTCTTTTTTTTACAAAGAAATTCAACTGTTTCTTAGTAATTCAAGAATATGGATATCAAAAAACAAAAATTATACCCTTATGTTGTTTGTATGTAAATTCCTAAGAATATGAAATATTGTTTATATTATACATGGTGAATTTATTCTAACCTATTGATAACAGCTTTAGGAAGTCAGAACAATTGTAGAAGATTTCTGTAAGTCTCATCAAAGAATGCAGAAGTCTTAGAGGTTAGTGTTGAACTCTGCAGTTACATCACTGATGCAAACCGAATAAGTAAGAAATAACCTAACTTTAGATGAGAAACAAATCACACTTGTTTTATAGATGCTGCCTGCCATGCACCTATAAGAGGCACTTAATTATTGTTTTATAGTTTTGAATCAAGGAGGTGGTCGAAAAGTATCGATACAAGAACTTTTACTATATACAGCAAAGCAATTCAAATGATATTAATAATGGGACTCAGATTCTAGAAACAAAACAAGCATAGTTCAATCAATAGGAGAAATGAAGAAATAAGATTAGTGAAATAATTGGTTTGGATATCTCTAATATTATTTTACATTACAGTTAGCTAATGTGTACACAAATGGAAATTCCTATGGCAGAATTATGGTTTCACTTTTTAATTTTCTGTTTATAACCATGGATTTAGCAAACAATATGTATAGTATTGTGCACAGTGCATGATGCATAATAGATGCCCCCCTGCCCAATTTTTCTCTGTTCTCACTTCCAAACTAGAATAACTCCCTACTATATGCTCTCATAGCCTCTGGCACCTTTTTTCCTAGTGTGTAATTATTTGTTTATTTGTAGGCTTTAGGGATGCTAGATTTCGCTAATAAAAATAACAGATGCCCAGTGAAATTTGAATATCAGATAAACAATAAATAATGTTTTAATATGTTTTTCCTGTGCAACTTTTGTGACACACTCTTATTTAAAAATTAGCCATTGTTTATCTAAAATTCAAACTTTATTGGGCATCCTGGATCTAATCTGGAGATTCTAGTGGCTAACTCGTTCATATTTGTATCTTTCACAGACTACAAGTTTTAGGAGAACTGATACTCTGTTTTCCTCATCTTTGTACCTCCAGTATCTATCTGTACAAGGTTTAGCACTTCTAGATACTTGATCAGTATTGGTTGAATGCCTAAAGGGATGAATGATATGGAGGGCCACTAAGATTCAGAAAACTTAAAAAGAAATCCTTGCCATTGGGATGTCTATGGGTGTACTACTTATATGTAGTAAATATTCAGTCAATTAAAATGGATAAATAAGAAGAAAATTCCTTTAAAAGAGAGACTCCAAGCAACTGATTTTACTGGTAGAATTAACTTTCAAATTTAATTTTTAGTTAGTACTTTTCCAAAGACAGTTATTGCATAAATCAAGTTAGACTTGTATTTTTAAGTGTTATGGCAGATTGAAGCTAAACTTTTCTACCAGGATCTAAAACTAAAAAAGAGGCTTGGGCAGGACAGACAGGAGATGTTTCCAGGCCATATATGGAGTGGGTAGCATAAATTTTGAAATCTTTTATCATCCCATCTTACTTATTGAACCCCCACAAATGTTCTTCTCTACATTAGAAAAAGCAAAACAAGTTAATCTTGTAAAGTTTTGTTAGCTCATGAAGAGTTAGTGTCTTAAGTGTACTCTTGATAAGATTTAGTTTATAAACTGTGGAGCAGAGCTCACTTAGGTGAGTCATGAAAGTTTAGAAAACAGATGGTAGAAGGAGAAAAATGCCTTGGAAAAGCAAATAGAAATGCGGGTTTTATGTGGTAGGTACATGAATCTGGCTCAGTCACAAAGGCCTGCAAGTGAGGCCTTTCTTTGTGGCTTGAACCGAATCCCACATCAATATTCACCGAACTGGGCAGGCAGGATCTGGGAGTTTGAGGTCTGAGTTCCTTCTGCTCACCCTGGGTCTCAGTTCTCTGGCTCTCCAAGGGAAAATCTGGCTCTTCAGTTAGGCAAAATTTTGGACTTATTTCCAAATTTCTTAATTACTCTCTTGTAAAAAGTCTTTTTTGTATTAAGGTATAATTGACATACAACATTAGTTTCAGTTGTATGACATAGTAATTTGTCATTTGCATGCATTGTGAAATGGTCACTACAATGTCTAGTTACCATCTGTCACCTTACAAAGTAAATACAATATTATTGATTATATTCTCCATGTTGTCCATTACATTCCCATGACTTATTTATCTTATAACTAGAAGTTTGTATTTCTTAGTCCCCTTCACCCATTTTGCTCCCTCCCCTCAGGCAACCACTCATCTGTTCTCTGTGTCTATGACTCTGGGTTTTGAAAAGACTTTTTGTTGTTGTTGTTAAAGGTCATATATCCATTAAATAAAATAATGCTGGAGTTAGATCCTCTTTGGCTCAAATCTTAAAGATGTGACCATTAGCAAGTTACTTGATTTCTTTGAGCCTGTTTTATTATTTATAAAAAGGAGATATTTCCACATATCTGACAGAGTTTGTATAAAGTTTAGACATAATACATATAAAATACCTAACATAGGGCATATTTAGTAAGTTCTCGATAGATGAGGACCAGAACAGGTACTCAAATGGAAGCTGTTATTTTCTTCACCATTATCATCATATTTGACAGATTATTATAAACGTAAAGCAATGTGGTTAAGAGTATAGCCTCTGGAGCAGGAAGGACTGTCTGGTTTCAAATCTGGGTTCTGGCATTTATCTGGGGTGACTTTGGGTGTGTCTCTTTTTCTCTCTTTCCCTGAAAATGGAGATAATTAGTAACATTTATGCTATAGAGTTGTTTTAAGGATAAAATGAGTTGATATGTATAAAGAACTTAGTACCATGCCTAGCACTTGGTAAGTACTTTATACATGTTAGCTGTTATTATTTTCTAGAAATTTGAATGCTAAAATTAAACACTTGGAAAGTTGTTTAAAGACAGTTAAAGACATCTTGATCTGTCCAAAGTTGACTTAGGAATAAATAGCGTATTGCTAAATTGATGTTAAGACAATGCTAACTTTAAAAACAATGTTTGCTTTTGCCTGTACTTTAGCTATTTCATCTGTGTAATTGAAGGAAAATCAACTATGGCCTCTGCAAGGAAGGTAACTGAGAAGCGGCATAACCCAGTGGAAAGCATTTGCAGAAAAATTAGAGCCATCCAAAAGAGAGAAGAGATTTCAAATTCAATTCAACAGATTATCAAATACCAGTCCAGCAGCTTTGATAATCCACAGGCTAATACCAGGAAAGGTTTTGAAGAGGTACTGAAGAAAATGTCTGCTCCTCACGTTGCTACACCCAGCAGTCACTTCTCAGGTTCTGAGAAGGATGGTGACTTCATTTCATCTCCTCAGATAGTGTCTCCAAGAACCCCATTATTCTCTCATCTCAGCTCTCCTGAGAATGCAACATACACTGCTATCCTCACAAGTTCTGAAAACATCTTAAGGCCGAGATGCTCCCAGAATTCTATATCATTGGTATCACAGATCAGGAAGGGGTTACCCTTCTGTAATAAAGATTTAAATAACTGTAATAGTGAAAATAATTTTAGTATCTTAACACTTGATTTTGATTCCACCTCTGATCAAAGCTCTGAAATTTTTACTCCTCAGGATTCAGTGGTGAACAAATTATCTCTGAATGAAGATGGTAAATATCTTTTAATATTTGTTCTTTCTATAAAGCAATAGCATATCACTTTCAGGATACCTGAACTAAAAAAACAAACAAACAAAAAGTGCAATCTACATTTTTAAAGCTTGGATGGAAACATCCATCTTTTCCTTTTTAAGTATGTTTGTTTCCTTTTTCTTCTATCTTAAAAAAATTTCTATATGTAAAAATAAGTATTTTCTATGATTTCAATTAAAAACTAGATAGAAATTCTGGATTGTATTTACAATCATAATCATTGGTATTTCTCTTCTGACCTGAAAACAAACTTTCTTCAGGGAAAATTAGAATGTCAGGATGATAATACATAGATATAGGAGAGTTAAAATTCATATAGTTTCTAGGTGCCTTGCTGAAAACACCATTTTAGCAATTTTTTTGTGTGAGAGTTAAAACATGTAAGAAAGTGTGGGTTCCATTGTAGAGCCAGTAATTTGGGCCAGAGGAGAATGTAAATTCTGCAGGCCAATTCCAATTGAAATTTTGGGAACTCTGTTTAGTTCCATATATGATAGGAACTGAAAAACAAAGCAATGTAAAATAACACATTCTGTATAGCTAGTTTCTGCTTTCTCACTGTTTTTCTTTAAAATATTTCTATTTGTGTTATACTAATTGCTTTCTCACAGAGTGATTTTAATATCACAGGGCAAAAACTCGTTTCCCTCTCCTTCATCTCTCCTTTTTATGTACTTTTACAAAATTTAAAAATTAAAAATGAATAGATCTTTCAAGACCACTTTTTTGTTTTATTTAAGTTAAATAGCCAGTATTATGAGCTGCTATTCACTTATATATGTTTTTTTCTGTTAAAATTAAAATCGGAAAAAAAAAAAAATGCAGCACAGAAAGGCATTGCTAGATTTGCAAACTTTTTCTTCTAATAGAATGGAAACTAGTAACCAATGACGACGAGGAAGATGTAACCTATGGCACTAACAGGACCTGTGAAGAAGAGTTATTCACAAGTATTTTTCATGCATGTGACACAAAATGCAGAGGTAAGTTGAAAATTACCTCCTCAAATGATTGTAGTGTTCATCAAGTCATTCGTACTTTCTATGGTGAGAGAAAGGCAAATGGTTTTATGTGGTGCTCTGTGGGTCTGTGTCTACACACATGGTGTGTGCAACCTAACATGGGAGTAAGGATAGCTGTTGAGGTAGTGGTTATTTCTTAATAAATTCTTTGTACCTATTTTGCATATTTTACCAGTATCTTGAGTGATTTTATTGAGGTTATCAGCTGATTTACCAGCTTGAATCATTGATTGGAACTCCTGATATGTCACAGGTTTTGCCACACAAGAAATATATACTTCAAATATATAAAACCACTATACATGTTTAGCTCAAAATTTTTAATTTTAGATTTTCACTTCTGCTTTTTTTAGAGATGTGTTCTTTTAAAAATTTCCACAAGTAATTTTTAGTACATAAATGATTCATGCTCATTGTAATAAATTAATAACATATAAATAAGCAAAAAGGAAAAATTCATCAGTAATCCTATTTGCCCAAAAAACTATTGATTGTTTTATAACCTTCCACAATTTCCTCTGTCAATATGGTTTTATTTGGATTAATTTTTTCATTTTAGAATATTTTAAACATATACAGAAGTAGAGAGAATAATATAATGAACCCTTATATAAATGTCATAACCAATTATGTCTCATTTTTAACGCCACTCATTTTCCTCTCTTCCACTTTGGACTATTTTGAGATAAATCCAAGACATCACAATATTTCATCTGTAAATATTTCAATGCGTATTTCTAAAAGATAGACTGATTTCAACCACAGCTGCAATGTCGTTATCGTGACTAAAAATGTAACATAATTTCTTAAAGATCTTGTCAGTATTCAAAAGTTCTCATTTATGTGAGGAATTTATTTATTCTTAAATAGTTTAACTGTTCAAATAAATATTCAAGAAAGGTTTGTTCATAGTAATTAGTTGTATGACTTTTCTCTATTTTCCCTTTCCATCTCTTTTTGTTTCTATTTTAAGTTATTTGTTAACTAAACTGGTTCTTTTATCGCAGTTTCCCCCAGTATGAATTTTGGTAATTGTGTGCCTGTGGGAACACTTAACCTGTTTCTCTGATCAGATTTGATCAGATAAAAGTTTTACTTTTTTATTTTTGTTAAGAATTTTCATCGGTGGTGTCATGTATTTTTATCAGAAGGCAAAACTATTGATGATGAAAGCCTAAATCTGTTCTTTCATTGGGTGTTGAATGGTGATATTCTATCATTTCTTCCTCATGTATCAGCTGCTATAAGAGAAACTCTACCCTGTTTCATCAACTATTTGGTTGTCTTGAGTGTTGTTTCCTGAAGGAGAGGCAGGATAAAAGCTTGACTGTGTTTCTGATCACTTGAGAGTAAGTTGTGTTTTGTTGTTTTTTTTTTTTACCCCTAAGGGGACTAGTGTGTATTTACTATAAATGAGGACGTTTTCTTGCATGACCACAGAACAATGATCAAAATCAGGATATTTAACTTTGATACAATACTATAATTCAAAATTCTATATTCAAATTTTGTCAGTTGTCCCAATAATGAACTTTATAACTTTTTTGTTTCCTGGCCCAGGATCCAATTCAGAATCAATCCTTGTATTAAGTTGTCACATCTCTTTAGTCTCCTTATGTCTGGAACAGTTCCTCAGATTCCTTGTCGTTTGTGACCTTGACATTTTTGAAACTTGTAGGCCAGTTACTTTTTGAATGTCTGATATTTCCCCTTTATTCGGGTTATACATTTTCACAGACATTATTGAAGTGATGTTCCTCTCAGTACAATATATCCAAATTTTTAACTTTGATTCCTTGATTAGTGTGGTGTCTGCCATTTTCGAATTGGGCAGTTACTATTTTTCCTTTGTAATTAATAAGCAATTTATGGGAACATACTTTGCTATGTAAATATCCTATTTCTCAACAAACTTTCACTAATTTTAGCATTAGTAATTTATAGTAAGAAATATATATTTGTTCTTTGTTTCAATTCTGGGACAGAGTTCCTAAAACCATTGGAATTGAATAAGTAATGAGAGCAATAAAGGTCTTATTTTAATGAGGTGATTTTTAGATGGGAGCTGTTTGCCGGAGGAGCCAACCCATGATTAGAGTGTTGGAACTTTCAGTCCAAGCCCTCTGACCTCTGAGGAAGGGGAGAAAGGATGGAGATCAAGTTCAGTCACCAATGGGAAATGATTTAATCAATCAGGGCTAAGTCATGAAGCTTCCATAAAACCCCAAAAGAGAAGGTTAGAGAGTTTCTAGATTGGTGAACACATGGAGGTTTGGAGAGAGGGTCAAGCCAGAGACAGCATGGAACCTCTGTGCCCTTTTCCCATACCTTACCCTTTGCATCTCTTCTACCTGGCTCTTCTTGAATTATATCCCATTATAATAAACTGGTGACCTAGTAAGTAAAATGTTTCTCTGGAAACTCCAGAAAATTAATCAAACCCAAGGAGGAAGTTATTAGAACCTCCAATCTATAGCTGGTTGGTCAGAAGCCGGTGACAACCTAGACTTTGATTGACAGTCTAAAGTGGGGGTAGTCTTGGAGGACTGCACCAATAACCTATGGGATCTGACACTATCACCAGGTAGATAGTGTCAAAATTGAGTTGAATTATAGGATATACAGCTGGTGTCTAAGAATTGCTTGGATGTGTGGAGAAAAAAACCCACATGTGAAAAATGCCGATGTCCCATTTTGAACAAAAGTGGTCAAACAGGAAGAATTTTCCTTTTTTGTTCTATTCAGGCATGCCCTCGTGAAGGACAACAGTCTGTTACTTAGCCTACCAATTTAAATGTTAACCTCATCCAAAACCCTTACAGAAACGTCCAGAAGAATACTTGACCAAATATCCAGGCACCCCATGGCCCAGTCAGGTGACACATAAACCATCACAGGCCTGAGGCCTTTCTATTTTGAGGTATATGATAGAAGGTTTAGAGTTTTAGTAAACAAAAGTGAGTTAAAGGCATTATTCTTGTTGGCTGTCCAGCTCCCGTTCCAATTCTACAAATAAGTAATAAAAATCATCTCTTTAAATATATTAATAATTTTTCCCTTTCCAGTATTCTCTATCACTGCCAAATGACATTTGCCATTAAATTAATATTCTCTTTAAAGTTACTCGGTTTCTGTTTCAACTGACCCCTCCTCTTAATTACTAGACTTTTCTTATTTCATGTTCTATTCTTAGCTTATTGAGGGAAGGATCTTCACTCCTGCATCCATCATGTCAACCTTCTGCTTATCCACCTTCCACCACCTGCTGCTTCCGTAAAGCAGACAGCCCAGGGCAGGTCTTAGAAGTAAAAGAGATGCTTATGCTTAAAGAAGATTGGTGTGTCAATTAGCAACTTAGTCTGGATATTTTTTTTTAAATTTATTTTAATTAGTTTCAGATATACAGTACATTGGTTAGACATCTATATAGTTCATAAAACAATCTCCCCAATTACTCCCTCCCTCCCCTGACCCTCCACCTGGCCATCATATTAATGCCAACTGCGTTTCCTCTGCTGTGTTCCCCAACCCCGTGACCAACTATCAACTACTAATTTATACGTCTTTAACCCTTCACCCCATTCTCCCAGCCACCCCAACTCCCCTCCCCTCTGTCCATCACCAAATTGTCCACTATTTGTGAGTCTGTTTTTAATCACTGTGTTCTTTTTATTCTTTAGATTCCACATGTAAGTGATCATATAGTGTTTATCTTTTTCTATCTGACCTAAATACCTTCTAGGTCCATCAAAGCAATATCCTTTTCCATCCTCTTCCTTTTAGTCTGTGTGTGTCTTTTAATCTGGAGTAAGTTTCTTATAGACAACATTTAGGGGTCTTGTTTTCCTTTCCATTAATCCACTCTATCTTTTAGTTGGAGCACTTAATTCTTTTCCATTTGAGGTACTTAGTGATAGGAATGTAGTTGTTACCATTCTTTATTCCTGTTTTTGATACATGATTTTTCTTCTTAATGAAGTCTCTCCAACATTTCCTGTAATACTGGTTTGATGGTGATAAATTCCTTTAGCTTATTTTTGTCTAGGAAGCTCTTTATCTGTCCTTCAACTCTAAACAGTAACTTTGCTGGATAAAATATTCTTGATTGAAGATCCTGTGCCTTCCTCATGTCGAATATTTTTTGCCAAGCCCTTCTGTCCTGCACAGTTTCTTTTGAGAAATCAGATGCCAGTCTTATGGATGTTCCATTGTAAGTAATTATTTCTTTTTCCCTTGCTGCTTTTAATATTCTTTATTTTTATTTAACCTTTGGCATTTTAATTATGATGTGTCTTGCTGTAGGCCTCTTTGGATCCCTGGTTTTTGGAATTCTCTGAGCTTCCTGGGATTTTACATCCATTTCCTTCACCAGGTTAGGGAAGTTTGCCATCATTATTTCTTCAAACAGCTGTTTGACATCTTGATTTTCTTCAGGTATGCCAATCAGATGGATATTTGGACCCTTAATAGTGTCCCATATTCTCCTTAAATTATTTTTATAGTCTTGGCATCTTATCTCTTGCCATTCTGATTGCGTGTCCTTGGCTTTCACATCCTCCAGATAGGGCATTTGATCCTTTTCTTTATTCATTTTGTGTATTCCTTTTTTAATTCTATTTAATATGCTTCTCACCTCAGATAATGTGTTCTTCACTTCAGACTGGTTCCTTTTTATAATTTCCATTTTTATGTTTTTTATCTCTTTGTTAAAGTTCTCACTGGGTTCATCTATACTTCCCAAAAGTTCATTGAGCATCTTAATAACCAGTGTTTTGAACTCTGCATCTGTTAGATTGCTTGACTCCATTATATCTGGATCTCTGTTCTCTCTCATATGGTTTCTGCTTCTTTGTCTTCCCATTTGGGCTGCCTTTCCATGTCTGTTTCTATGTACTAAGCAAAGCTCCTAAGTCTCCTGGTCTTATTAGTGTGGATTTGTGAAGTAAGTTTCCAGTGGCAGTCCTGAGAGGGGTTCAGTTGCAGGCCAAATTTATCCCAAGCCTCTGTCCCTCTGGGGCCACCTGTTAAGATTCAGCAAGCAATCCACAGATGCTGTGCTTATAGTTGCCTCAAAAGGCCACACCAGAAACCGAGGACATCTGCCTCCAGTGTGAGTCTAGGTGCTGCTCAGCAAGGAGCACCTGACTCACTGAGGATATACCTGGATGTGACTTGGGTGGGACCGTGAGTTGGGGGAGGAGGGGTTTCAGGGAATCCTGGGCTGAGTGACCTCTGTTATCCAGTTTGATGACATCACGGCTATGGCAGTGCTGTGTCTGTGCACTGGGAGGGGGAGGGCTCAACAGGGAACAATGGATATCACCAGCACTTCTGTACAGACGAGTCTCGCCTCGGCCCTCACTCCAACAATGTCTCCCTGTAAGTCCCTGGTGCCCTCTGCGTGCAGCTGAATGGGCACTGGTGCCCAGAATAAGCAGGTCCGTCATTGCGAAAATCTGTTCGAGGATGCGGCCCCTTTGAGAGGCATCTGCCGCTGCCACTGCCGCTGCCGCTGCCGCAGCCTCCGTCTCACTTAACCACTCAGGACTGCACAGCCCTGCGTCCTTGCCCTGTCCTACTTTCTGCTTTCTTGGATTTCTCCCTAGTTGTATGCCTTGTTCATCTAGATCCCAGACGATTTTTCTTTGCTGCTGCTCCTTTCCGTTACAACTTTGATTTAGTCACCAGAGGGTTGAACAGAGCCTCTATCATCTATGTCATTTATTTTCTGCTCGGTCTGGATAATTTCTGAATGCGATTGTAGGACTGACTATCTAAGAATGGCCTCTCTACTCTGATTCCCTCCACAAGTCAGTACTTACTTGAGATTGACATTTCACATAGGGCAGAAAAACTTTCTTCACTGAATGCTTTTTAAGGAAAGAATGGGAGACAAAATAGTGGCATTTTGTTTACTTCCCACAGTGATTACTGATTACATATCATCTATATTTAAACTTCAGAACAACTCCTATAATAGGTATCATCATCTTCATTTCACAAAGAAACAAGCTCAAAGAGATTAATTTTCCCAAATCCAGATGACTGGCATATTCTGGGCCAAGATTTGACACTAAGTCCATTAGACTCCAGCCGAAGGCCAGTGCTCTGACCACTCTACTATGTCAACTCAACAGGACTGTGAGGGTTATATAGTATGTTTCCAGGACCCAAGGAACCCGAGAGAATTAAGCACCTCATTTATAAAAAAATAACCTATTTTCCAAAACTAATTTGCCTTTCTTCTTCCTAAGGCTCAGTAGGAATTGATAAAATAATAGATTACCTGAGACAAACAGCTAGTCCAGATTCTGAAGAAGGTGGCCTTGAGGAGCTGTGGAATATGCTTGATCCTGAAAAGAGAGATCTGCATGTGGATCTGGAAACTTTCCATGCTATCATGAAAAGATGGATGGCTTGCCTTAGAAACAAATGGTAATCACAGCCCCAGCAGCAATCATTTTCAGATTCTGTTTTAACAATTGATTGCAGTAAATGCTAATCATTGTTTTCTGTGTTGATGGAAATATTATAATTTGGTGCTTCTCACTCTAGTATGCGTTGGAATCACCTGAATGATATTATCTGCTTCTTGGCCACTCACGCCCCTCCCCACTCCATAATTCAGTGTGTCTGGGGTGACACCTGATAATTTACATTTTTAACAAGATTCCAGGTGATATTGAAGCTGACTATGGGAGGAGATGATGGGCACACTCTGAGAATTACATTATACTACACATATGAATTTATATATGTTAATTATGTTAATTCTGATAAGACTCTATTGTGATTGGGGGCAGCACATTATTATGTTCACACAGAGAATTGAGCCAGCATAGGAGTCAGGCAAGTTATCGATACTGTCCAGCAAATCTCCAAATGCATTTAAACTCGGAGTCAATGGCCTTTTGAGTTCAGTGGGAATGGTTAGGCTGTGAGTGTAATTTAGAAGTCTCGAATATAGGGAAGTTAAAAGGAAAAGGAAAAAATAGTGGAGTAGGAAAAAAGTGAAGATGGAGAATGACACTCATGATCTCAGGTGCCCCTGATGGATACTGGAGAAGAGTCACCTCTTCACAGGATCCCAAATTCCTGTGGCTTTTACTCAGCAATCTCCAGCTATCAGCTAATAGATACTAGGGATTTGTTTAAAGAAAACTTCAAGCCCAAAGAATGACAAAACTTGCTAGATTTCATAGGGATATAATGTATAAATGACAAGAAAAAGTGATTGAAATGTTGTTTGACATACATAAGTTAATTATGAGGACAAGAAAAATATACAAATATTAGTGACCAAAAAAATACAAATAAAGACAACATACAATTTTTGCCCATCAGTTTAGCAAAGTTTTAAAAGAAAGACTCTATCCCATGTTATTATCCCAGAGCAGGTGGAAAAATAAGCCCCTTCTCACACATTGTAGCCAGTAGTGCAAGGGTACAGTTTCTTTTTTTTAAGAGCAATTTAAGAACGTATGTATTAAACCCTTAAAATATGCACTCTATTCAAGCTAGTAATGTAACTTTAAGGAAAATAACCTATCATATACTCTAATCTGTGTGTAGAAAGCTATTTATAATAGCAATGAATAAAAGCAAGCCAAACCAAATATATGTGGACAGATATAATCCTTCCATATACCAGAATTCTAAATAATCACTCAAAATTGTAATTAGGTATTTGACAAGTTAAATATTCATATGTATTTCAAATAACAGGCCATAAATTCATATATGTAGTATAACCTCATATTTGTAAAAAATATATACATAGGAAAAAATAGGGAGGAATATATTCCAAAATGATTATATTTGCATGATGATTCTGACTTTTTTCTTATGAATTCTCTCATTTTTTCCTAAAATATTTAAGTTTGATTGTATAATAAAAATATCAGTAATCTAATTATAAAATGGAGTGAGGGAAAAAGAAAAACTAATTT
>NW_011888863.1:1542832-1549215 GCF_000151845.1 Pteropus vampyrus
TAAGAACGTATGTATTAAACCCTTAAAATATGCACTCTATTCAAGCTAGTAATGTAACTTTAAGGAAAATAACCTATCATATACTCGAATCTGTGTGTAGAAAGCTATTTATAATAGCAATGAATAAAAGCAAGCCAAACCTAATATATGTGGACAGATATAATACTTCCATATACCAGAATTCTAAATAATCACTCAAAATTGTAATTAGGTATTTGACAAGTTAAATATTCATATGTATTTCAAATAACAGGTCATAAATTCATATATGTAGTATAACCTCATATTTGTAAAAAATACATAGGAAAAAATAGGAATATATTCCAAATGATTATATTTGCATGATGATTCTGACTTTTTTCTTATGAATTCTCTCATTTTCTCCTAAAATATTTAAGTTCGATTGTATAATAAAAATATCAGTAATCTAATTATAAAATGGAGTGAGGGAAAAAGAAAAACTAATTTTTAGAACAAATGTAAAGGAAAAGAAAAAAACACTGGAGGTATAAATACAAAATATAAGAACAGAAACTCAAATGGTGATGGGTGTGTAGTAATAATGCTGAATGAATTATTCTGCTCAGCTACCTTTTGGCAGACATCTGACGTTGAAATGCAATGAGATGTAAGTACACATTTAGAGAATTTTGTGGCTGCTGCAGAAAGATAGTGAAAGGTTAACAGAATTAAAATCATAATTTGGAGACCCTTAGAAATGATTGAAATTTTAATTTGTTTATTTTAGGGATTAGAGCTAGAGTTTGTATACTGGACAGAGGCCTGCAGAGTGGGTTCCCCAAATTTCAGGAGTAAAATGCTCAAAGTACAGTTAGGCTGGGTTCTACTTGGTTTTTCATGGGAAAGGGAAAATGATAACACCATCGATGCATTTCACACTATTAGTTGTTTATGACTTTCCTTCCCAATCCTTTAAGACAAGCTACCTCCATGAATGTCTACTTATCGCTCCAAACTATGTCGACTTCCTAATCTACTGAGAACTCCATCCCCTGATCGTAGCTGCTGTGCATCACCACCTGCCTATTTCAGCATGCACGTTTGCTTTTTCATGTTAGATTAACAGTTTATGGAAGTGGAAGTAATGCCTTTTGTTTCTTTTTATGACCATGGCTAAGCACAGTATTGGGGTCCAAATAGTTTCTGGATGAGTAGATGGTTTTTAAAATCCAGAGAGAAACACCTGAATAGAAAAGTACAGAGCACATTTGAAAACTTAGCTAAGCTTTTGTCTGGCAAAGAATCTTAGCTCACTGGTTTTGGTTTTTGGCTACAGGAAAGGAGCAAATACTGGATCAGGTGGCACCATCAGTGATTCTGTTTTTGAACGGGACAGCATAAGGTCTGGTGGAGCAAGTATGTATGTGTTTCTTCAGAATTATTCTGCCACTTTCTTGTGGTTTGGAGAAGTGGATTTTTCATAAAACTCTCTCATATGTATTTTAGTTAAGATGACCACAGACATAACAGCATCTCTGTCACAGAGCTTCGAGGCTTTCGGCGGAGACGTGTCTAAAGGAGTCTTGTAAGCATTCTTGTAACACTTTCTCAAGTGCTTCAAATTTTATTATTTACTTCATAGGTCTGTATATTTTACTTAGCATTAAGTCACTTGGACCTTTTTTGTGGTAGAGCTAACAAAATTTATTTTTAACTCATAACTATTCTATCCTAAATGCATTAGAACTAGATTTACAAGGATCACAAATTATATAAAACTAGTATTACATCAATTAACATTTTCTCACTCATGAAACCCTTCTTCTTCATTGACTTCATGTGTTTTCCATAGAAAACAAGTTCCATTTAAAGTAGAGTTGTGACATTGACCTCAGGCTCTTTGAGAGATTATTTTTAAAATATTTCTTTAATAATACTTTAGAAATGAATGAGAAAAGTTGTTTTCTGCTGAGTGTGTGAGTTTTAGATATTAAGGAGAGATGATTTCTGTCTCTTCCTTAGTTTATCTGTGCCACTTCAGGTTTAGCCATGCAAAAACATGGTGTAAGAACAATGTACCCAACCTGTACTAAGCAGTGGGATTAAGGTATTAAAGAGGAAGCGACCTGGGACTCCAAGAAACCTCAATCTAGACTCCCAAAGAGTTTCTAATCTAATGTCTAGGGCAAGAGGGACAAGTGTTAACAAGTTGTATGAACTAGTAGGAAAGATGGGTACTAAATTGTGAGCTACAGGCTGCAAATACAAGGCTAAAAATTGTTTCCTAGTTAAAGGCCTATTAAAACTTGCCCAGATCTCTTGACTGAAAGAGTAATGTGTCAGTTTATTTCAGAATCTCCCATTACCCAGGCAAAAATAAGAACTCTTCATTGTAGGTGAAAACAAATGTTGGGAGTGAGGTGGAAAGGAATAAACACAAGCTCTGCAAGTTGACTTCGCAACTGGCAAGTGCTGAATACCTGGCAATTTTGGAAAAATCTTTCATGCTATTATAATAAATGCTGAATAAATATTTATTGTATAAACAAACTACATTTATGAGGATGGAAGAGGATAAAGTAGAAAGTCTCATAGGAACATTTAAGTCTGTTTGAGCTTAACTGTATGGCTTATTTTGATTAGAAGGGATGAGAGATGTTGAAGATTATTTATTCTCATTTATTCTTTCACCTGCAGAGAGGTATCTGATTTGATTACCTATGTAGCAGACCTGCATTTCAACAAGCAGAAATTGGAGGAGGAAAATAATAAGTTCAAGCTGGCATTGGAAACCTTGGAAGAAGCTAATAGCCAGTTATCAGAGGATTGTACTGAATTGCGCCTTCAGATAAAAAGGTGAACCATAGTGGAGTATTGTATATGGGAGCTTTCAGTACTTTTTTACTTAAAAAAATATATGATTTTTATAATTCACATAGCATAAAATTTACTCCTTTAAAGTATGCAATTGTGTTTCTTGGTATATTCACCAGGTTGTGCGACCACCACCATAATCTAATTCCAATACATTTTTATCACTCCTAAAAGAAATCCTGTACAGATAAACAGTCCCCCACTTCTTCCTCCCCTCTGTCCCAGCAGCCACTAATCTATAGATTTACCTATTCTGGACATTTCCTATAAATGGACTTATACAATGTATCTTTTGTGACTGGCTTCTTTCACTCAGCATTAATGTTTTCAAACTCGTCCATATTGTAGCACCTATTACTACTCCATTCCTTTTTATGGCTGAATAACAATCCATTGTTTGGCTATATCCCATTTTGTTTATTCATCAGAGGATGGACTTTGGATTATTTCCACTTTTTGGCTCTTATGAATAGTGCTTCAATGAGCATTTGTGTACAAATTTTTGTGTGAACATGTTGTTAGTTATTTTGGATTTATACCAAGAGTGGAATTGCTGGGTAGTAACTTAGAATTTGAAGAGCTGGCTTACTGGTTTCCAAAGCATCTGCACTATTTTATATTCCCACTAGCAATGCCTGTCAGTTTTTTTCTAGCAATGATGTTCTCTTTGCCATTCAAGGTAGTGTTCTCTGTGAAAGACCAGTATGCCTAGGGGCTAAGTGTGGACCTCTCCAAAGTGTTCTGTGGTTTGGTTGAACTTGTACTCTATGCAAAGTCCCATGGTATTATGAGAGATTCATGGATGAGTCGGGTTTAAAATGTGCCCTCAGGGTACCTAAAGCCTAGAAGGATGATAAAGTTCACCAACTTTAGCTTAAGGTAGAAAAAGATAAAGGACCTAAGAAACAAGCCAAATAAAGTGTCAAATACGGGTAAAATGGGTTGCAGGGAGATGTTCAGGCATTGGGAAAAAAGCAACACGATTCTCACAAAGTCTGTGTTTAAGCTGTTATAGATGCAAATATTCTGAACAGAAAGGTTTTAAGTTAATTTGAAAAAACAGTAAAGCATTCTTACCATGGACTCTTACCCTCATAATTTTTGACCAGCCAGTCCAGCCTCCAAACCAATCTACAAAAAAACAAATAAACAAACAAACAAAAAAACAAAAAAACCTACCTTAAGCTCTCTTCATTCCATAGTTGGCTTATTATTTATTTGAAATATAAGAATTCAAATTTTCTTTTAAAAAAAAACTGTCTTAGATGAATGTGCCAGTCAGGGCTTTTGATTGCAAGCACTAGAAGCTGACTTTTAAGTTAAGCAGTAAAGAAATGTATTTGAAGGGAATTGGGTAACTCACAGAAGAACAGAAAGGCTAGGGAATTTGGATGGGCACAAAATTAAGCCTTTGTGTCCTCTTTTCTCCGTCCTCTACCTTTTCAGGAAAAGCCTCTGTTTCTTTTGTGCTCATAGTCTGTTTTTGATATTGTCCAGTTGTCTTTTCATAGTATAATCTATCTTCTATATTAACTGTGCCCATGTTAATGGGAGGAACTGTTCCTTATCCATCTTGGTTACCCTAGTGCTTAGTAGGATGTCTTCTGTAGACTAGCACTCCCACCCTTCCAATTGCCTGCAGGCCAAAAACCTTGTCACCTTTCTTCTTCAGCCTTCACTTCTAAATCAGTAGCAAGTCGTGTTAAATTTACCTACTTTTATCTCTCAAACAGAGTTACTTCTTTCCATTTCTATATCTGCCACATAGTTCAAGTCATCAGTACCTTTCACCTGGATCACTATAGCAACCTCCTGATTAAGTTGCTTGCCTTTTCCAAAACTTGTGCCACACCTGCAGGAATGCTCTTCCAAAATGCCAGTCCGACTACATCACACCCCTGCCTTAAACGCTTCAAAAGATCCCTATCTTATTCAGGATAAAATCCAAATTCCTTTGTCTGGTTTGCAAAGCCCTTCATGATAGGGCCTTTGTTGCCTTATCTCTAATTCCCATTTTCCACTCCAGGCTCCAACAATATCTAACTGCTAGCAGCCCCTCAGTGAGCTTCTGTTGTGTCTCTGTGTCTGTCTGTCTCCCCCTTCCTCCCTCTCTCCCTCCCTCCCTCCCTTTTTCATTATCTGAACTACCTGCCTTTTACACAGTGTCTATAGAACTTGAGTTCACTCTAACTTTGGTTCTCATCACACCGTATTATAATTATGATGGACTGTTACTCTCCTAGACGATAAACTCCAGGAGGGTAGAGTTCTCATGACTGGGTTCACTTTTGTCTCCATTGCCTAGCATAATGCCTGGCACAGAGTCGGAGCTCCACAAATATTTGTTGAATGCTCAGTGTAATTCTTTAGTAGGGGAAAAATTGTACTCTCTTTGAGACTGTGCTCAGAAAACCCTTTATAATCTAGTGAGAGTACACATAGGAAATTCCATGATGAGGATCACCATAATACATTTAACAGGTTTCCTTTCATTGGACATAGGTTGTTTCTAATGCTTTGTTATTGTAAACAATGCTAAATAAACCTTTTAAATAAAATATGTAGAAATGATTTAGTTGTCATCTCCTTCACTAATATATAAGCTCTGTAAGGGCGAGGACCATATTCTCTTTTGTCTGCCATCATAAGCCCCCTTGTAGGGTACAGCCCCTGGAACATGGTACTATTCAATTAATATTTGTGAAATTGCACTAATTAATAGCAGGAAAGAAGTGTGGGATTCAGACAATGATAGATTGCAAAGGGAGTCTCCAAATCTTTATCTTCAGGACTGTTTGTTTCCTTCTACCCTCTTCCCCCACCACACTGCCTCCAAATCTCTTCTTTTTCCAAGAACTATGAAAGATAGTAGATATATTTTCACTATTGTTTGCATCTGGTTTAAGTTTTCAGTGGTTTTCAACTTGGGTCTAAAAATAGTCCTTGGCTTTTCTTAGTATCTTTGACAGTTATAGTTGAGGTTTTGCTCATTGCCTTCTCCCCCACCCCCACAGTGCCCACCAGGCTATTATGAAAACAAATCTGTTAAAAGAAGAACTGGAGGAACTAAAAACTAGTTTGAATGCTTCGGAAGAGCAGAAGACCACAATTGTAGCACAGAACAAACAATTAGTAAGTCATCCAAGTACTTCGAAACTGGTATGTAGTTTACATAACTGAACTCTAAGAGAGTTTATTTGAAGGCAAAAATCAGAAGTCAATAAGCTGATAAATGAATTGGTAACACCTTAGAAAAGTAAAGGCAGGTAAGATAAAAACCGTTTTACTTTTCAACCAAGATTAAAATTCTTTACACATTACTCAATCATATTCACAATGGTTTGCGAAGTCCTAGAAGATCTCTGGAATGCCTCCTGAAGTTGATAGGTGAACTCATGAATATTGGATACTAAAATCTACTTGAATTTTCTTTAAAAATTTCTCTGTCGAACTTTCAACTTTTTCTCAGATTTTAAAAAATCTGTTTTCTTAGTAGTTCCAGATTACTAAAAAAACTCCCTAAATCAGCCCTTACACCAAATAAGCAC
>NW_011888863.1:1549265-1562570 GCF_000151845.1 Pteropus vampyrus
TCTAAAAATAGTCCTTGGCTTTTCTTAGTATCTTTGACAGTTATAGTTGAGGTTTTGCTCATTGCCTTCTCCCCCACCCCCACAGTGCCCACCAGGCTATTATGAAAACAAATCTGTTAAAAGAAGAACTGGAGGAACTAAAAACTAGTTTGAATGCTTCGGAAGAGCAGAAGACCACAATTGTAGCACAGAACAAACAATTAGTAAGTCATCCAAGTACTTCGAAACTGGTATGTAGTTTACATAACTGAACTCTAAGAGAGTTTATTTGAAGGCAAAAATCAGAAGTCAATAAGCTGATAAATGAATTGGTAACACCTTAGAAAAGTAAAGGCAGGTAAGATAAAAACCGTTTTACTTTTCAACCAAGATTAAAATTCTTTACACATTACTCAATCATATTCACAATGGTTTGCGAAGTCCTAGAAGATCTCTGGAATGCCTCCTGAAGTTGATAGGTGAACTCATGAATATTGGATAGTAAAATCTACTTGAATTTTCTTTAAAAATTTCTCTGTCGAACTTTCAACTTTTTCTCAGATTTTAAAAAATCTGTTTTCTTAGTAGTTCCAGATTACTAAAAAAACTCCCTAAATCAGCCCTTACACCAAATAAGCACAGGCTTGTAATTTTTAGAGCAAATTGTTATTTAGACCAAGCTTTAACTCAGCTGAGAGAGAAGTACATAATCATGTTTTTTCTGCGAATGTTAAACTATTTTCTAGAGCATCAGTAATAATTTTCAAAATCCTGATCTATTCCAGAAGTACTCTAGCATTGCTAACGATGGTGGTAGTCAGCTGAAAGACTAATTTATTTTTAGGCCTGTAATTCTTCAGGAGATGGGCTCCAGGCCTGTGCCACACTCACTTGTGACCTTCCCCAACCAACACAGCTTAGCTTGGCTCTTGCCTCAATAGTAAAATGTGAAGACTAGGACTCTGCAAGTCTTTTATCAATGTATTACAGGAAAGACTCAATTTGGGACCACTGAGGAACTCTTATGTGGGGGCAATGTAGGGAAATGATCAAGAGCCCACACTTGGAAGTCAGACCACTGGCATTCAAGTCTAACTCCTAGGGCTGTGTAACTTTAGGCGAACCACATAACTTCTTTAAGCCTCTCTGTTCTCATACCCTAGGGCTATGAGGGTTAGATGAGTTAGTTCATGTTTAGCAGTATGTATTTACTTTCCTCTTAGGGCTGGATAATGTTAGCTGTTATTAAAAATACAGAGTCCTAGATATACAACCCTAATTCTTTGCATTTTATAGTGTTTTACAATCTCAAAAGAATTTTTAATGTTTCATCTCATTGGTCATCATAAAAATTCTGTGAGGTAGAAATGTAAGTAGGTGTTCTTCATTAAAAAATTAACAGATATATGTAAAGTCCAACAATGTTTTGATTATTCCAAGTCAATTGGCTAATAAATGATAGAGCTAGAATTGTCTCAGATCTTCTGATTCCAATTATGTGGGGTGTGTGTTCCTCCATCCTTATACCAATGACACCCTAGCTTGACATATTTTCCCTTTTATTTTTATATATTATAAAAAAGGTAGTACTTATTCACCTTATAAAAATAAGGAAATGCATATTAACAACAAAAAGGTGAAATCCCACAAATTCTTACCCTATCCACAAGATTTACTGTTAATATTTTGGCATATAATTTGTCCTAGAATATTTTTTCTTTTGGTGGTTCTGAACTTGGGGCTCTTAATTATACAATAGTTTTTGATATTCATATGTTCTGGTGATGTTGAATCTGAGAATATCGACAGCTTCAAGTAGAAAACTAGAGCTCTTTTTGTGTTTTCAAAGTGCTGTTTAAATAGATGAGTTCACACTACCTGTCATAAGTGGATGGCGGTAAGTAGCAGGAAAAGAAATCAGGCTCTTTGTTTTTTCTTTTTTCTCTCCCTGTCATAGATTGAATCAGGGAGAAGGGTGACTTCTCACAGATCCCCAGAAAACTGCAAGCCAAAGGCTTAACCCTATATGAGAATATTTTCAGACTAGGCTCATTTGTATTATGTCAATGCCATATTAAAAATTGATAAAGGAAAAGAATGTCAATAGACTTGCAGGTAAATCTGTGGTTTCATGAACTTCTTAAATACTTTTTAATTACTTTTCTTTTAATGAATTAGGAGGCAGAAAACCGGGCTCTGATTCTTAAGATTCGGAATCTTCAAGAAGAGGTATGTTGAAATCATTAAAACATGGGTACAGATTAAATATATGGAAATCATGGGTCCTGATCCTGGGTTAAATAATAATCATATGAATGTTCAGGCTTTTGTGGGCCAAAGACCAGGCGTCTTTGTCAAATGATAAATGAAGAAGAGTGGATAGAATTTTCACATCTGGACAGAGGTACATTACTGCCTTTGTACTTATCAGTGAAAGAAATGGAATTTTAAAAATTCAAATTTAAGATGAAATATAATTAACCCATCTAAAAACTATACAAATCAAGAAGGAAAGTGCAGACATTATCTAATAATTTTCCATTAATATTCCACTGAACTAGATGGCAAAGTCTTGAGTCTAAGACAAGACCTGAAATTTGGTGACAGTCTAACCTTGGAAAAGCCATTTATATTTTTTGAGTTAATAATACCTATTGTCTCAGTTATGTTAGAGATTAAAATAATGCTTGTGAAGCCATTTGGTTAACTATAATGTACTCCATATATGTTAGGAAATATTAGTAAAGTCTCTAAAAAATGAATAATTCTATGCAATATACTTTTTTAAGCAACAGAAATAGAGCATTGAAAGAATAGATAACAAAGCTACTAGTAAGGTAATATTTTGCAGGGAAATTTTGAATGTCAAGTATTATGCACAGTTTTTTATTTGGGCTTTATATAAGTTAATCAGAGGTATTTATTAAGCTGCGATGAATAATCTGAAGAGTTATCCAAAATATGGGCAAGGTAGACATTAAAAATATTTTGTGGCGAGTTGGAAAGGAACAATTAAATATTGGAAAGAAACCGTACATTAGATGTTATAGTTACAGTTACAAGGCCAGTTTTCATGAAACTAGTACTTAACAATTAAACTCCCAATGTAAGATTTTTTTTCCTCATATTTAAGATTATTGACTAGCCTCAAAAGTAGTTTGTACCAAACTAATTTTATCATGAGATAGCATTGCAATTATTGATTTACATTAGAGAAGGCATATCAATGTCACTGCTAGCTAAGATTCTTTTAGGAGATAAAAATCCGATGGATTGTGACAGATAACAGCACAATGATTTGGAGAGTTATTCACTTTTATTCATTCACTTATTTATTTAACACATATTCTTTGGGAGACCTCTGTGCTAGGCACTATTCTAGATGCTGAGGAAATAGGCTTAAGTAGAATAGCCCATGTAGAACTAGCAAGTTCAATGGCGATTAGTGCTGTGGAGAAAAAAGCAGAAAACAGAATTGTGGAGGAGAGCAATTTAAAATAGAGTGGTTAGCAAAAAAGTAGCACTATGAAATTAATCATTTGGTTAAAAATTGGAAAGGGAGGTTTATCTGTGGAAGAGCATTCCAGGCAGAGGAAATGGCAAGCTCAAAGGCCTCAGGCTATAGCCTACCTGCTATTTTTGAGTGACATTAGGCCAGTGTGGTTGGAACAGAGGGAGGAACTAGTAGCAAGAGGTTTGGCAGAGAGCTGAAGGGAGCCAGATCTACAGGGTCTTATGTAATTAGCAATGTATGAACTCTGGCTGTTTACACTGAGATGAGAGCTCCTGGATAATTTAATTTTGATCAGGGGAGTAACATGTTCTAATTTCTGTTTTTTAAAATGGCTTCTGGGTTTATTTATTTATTTTTTATTTTTATTTTTTTTTTAATGCCTACAACACCTGGTATTCCAGGGTGGTCTCCCATCCAAGTACTAACCAGGCTCAAACCTGCTTAGCTTCCAAGATCAGATGAGATCAGGCGTGTTCTGGGTGGCATAGCCACAGACTGGCTGCTGGGTTTAGAATCAACTGTAGTGGGGCAAGAGAAGCAGGGAGACCAATTAGGAGACTCTTGTAATAATCCAGGCAAAAGCTGATGGAGGCTTAGACTGAAGCAGTAACAGGTGAAGAGAAGTGTGCAGATAAGCAAATGCTTTAAAATATATCTCAAGGTATTTGTTATATGTTCAGGTAATATGGAAGTTCTCTTCTGATTGTTTCTAATGTCTCAGTGAAATACAAAGCAAAGTCATTAACTGAGAGTGGGGATGTTGTAGGAGGTATTGGAAGTTCAAGGAGAGAGAAGAGATGACATAAGCCAGGAGCTGGCAAACTTTTTGAAAAGAAACTGATAATAAATATTTTTAGTCTTGCTTGGCTAAACAGCCTTTGTTGCAACCACTCACTTCTGTTATCATGTAAAAGCAGCCAGAGACAATATGAAAACAAATGGGCATGACTTTGTTCTAATAACTTTATTTACAAAACCAAGTGATCAACTGGAGTTGGCTGTGCAGGTGAGGTGGGGAGGTTGGTGTAGTTTGCAAATCCCTGATTTAGGCAAATGGCCAAACAAAGGGACTAGGATTATATGATATCACAGGTAAACACTGAAGTTAAAGGTTATGAATTTAACATGTGAGCTGTTGGTTCAGTATGTATTTTTCTTTAATGTTTCTCTGAAAGGATACTGGCTTAGAGTGGGTGGCAAGCTTAAATTAAGCAAATATAAGAAGTAGGGGAGAGGCAAGGAAATTGAGAGTATGTGGAAGAAAGTGACTATAATGAATGACCATGGGAAAATTTAAGCTGAATAAAGAAGGGACTGAATTCACTGCAAGGTGTGAGGGTAATGAGAAAGTATTTAGATTGATGGATTGCAGGCTTCAGTGGGGACTGAAGGTTTGTTGTTGCTCAGAGAAGTAATCTGGACAAACAAGAAGTGGTGGCTGAAGAATGAAATGCTTGCAATTAAGATATTGGAGGGATTACAGTTGCTCATAATGGCATGTGTGAAGGTATGTCTAGGGAGTGAACGACTGAGGTGGAGTAGAAGATAAAAAGGGACTACTGAGAGTGTTCTTGGATGGTCATGTTAAAAGAATCATGATTTTTTAGACAAAGTCTAAAGTTTCATCCCTTAGTTTAAAATAGATTATGATATTAATGATGAAAATGCTATTTCTTAAAAAAGACTTTATGATATCCTTTTATTTTTTGCTCTAAATCTAAGAATACTACCTTCTTTTGCTTTAGAATACTAAGAACATTATGGATATATATAAATTGGAAAAGAAGATTGAGGAATTGTCTAAAACTGAGACAGAGCACCAAGTAAGCACTTCCCAAATACTGGTAAAATATTTTCTTCCATCAACCCAATATTACTCTATAAAGGTGTATATGACTCATTGATACAATAACCTTTGGCTACAAATTTTTTAATTCATACTCCTTAAGATGTCTGAATTATAGAAAAGGCAATTTCTCTTTTTTTTTAGTGTAACAGCTTACTGATATATAATACACATGCAATTAAATTTACCCACTTAACATACAAGTCAATGTTTTTTTTTTAAATTTTATTATTAGTTTCAAGTATACATAATACATTGGTTAGACATTTATATAGTTTATAAATGATCCCCCTAATTGCTCTTTTTCTCCTCTGGCTCTACACCTAGCCACTACATTAATGTTGACTACAGTCCCTATGCCGTGCTCCCCATCCCTGTGACCACCTATCAACTACTGATTTGTACTACTTTAACTCTTCACTTCTTTCTCCCAGCCCTCCAACTCCTCTCCCCTCTGGCCATCATCAGATTGTCTAAAAATATGGAATGATTCACAAATTTGCATGTTATCCTTGTGCAGGGGCCATGCTAATCTATGTAAAATTGTTCCACTTTTAGTATATGTGCTGCCGAAGCGAGCACTAAAGTCAGTGTTTTTTAATATATTCACAGAGTTGTGCAGCCATCACCAAAATCAATTTTAAAACATTTTTGTCATCTCAAAAGAAACCTTTTTAGTAATCACTCCCCATTTCCCTCCAACCCTAGACAACCACTAATCTACTTTCTGTCCCTATAGATATACCTATTCTGGATATTTCATGTAAGTGGAATCATATACATTACATTTTTTTGTCATTGGCTTCTTTCACTGAACATAATGTTTTCAAGATTTATATATGTTGTAGTATATATCAATACTTCATTTCCTTTTATTGCTGTCATATTCCATTGTATAGATGTATCACATTTTGTCCATTCATCAGCTGATGGACACTTGAGCTGTTTCCACTTTTTGCCTGTTATGAATAATACTGCTGTGAACATCCGTGTACAAGTTTATATGTGTACAAATGTTTTAATTTTTCTTGAGTGTAAACCTAGAAGTGGAATTACTAGGTCACATGATAACTGCATGTTTAATCTTTCAAGGTACTGCCAGACTGTTTTCCAAAGTGGCTGTACCATTTTACATTTCTACCAGCTGTGTATGAGGGTTAGAATTCTCCACATCCTTGCCAACACTTGTTATTATTTATACTTTTTATTATAGTGGCAATTTTTAATTTAATAATGTCTGATTTTGTAACTTCCTAAATCAAGAAAGATTTCAGCTACTGTACCTTCTTAACATGGAAAATGAAGCAAAATGGGCAAAAAAAAATTTTCCTTGATTGAATTAAGAGATACCTTATAGAAATGGTTTTTATCAATATGGCATCTAAAAAGTCTATATTTAGTATATAATTTTGGTCTTTTTGCCATACATTCGTATTATGAAACAGAAGACAACTATTAATAAATTCAGGAATTTGTGTCATGCTTATCGTCATCTCTAATGGTTTATTTGAGCAATATATTTTGTTGTAGTATATGTTTGAAATGATAACGTGCTCAAATTTCATGTCTATATATGGAATTTTCAAGTTTCCTAGCAGATATTCAAATTGCACGTGTGTATACATATATCACATGTTATAGCAATTATGATTTAGACATTAAAATTAATTTTGTTCTAGGAAGGACTGTCTTTGGAAAACATAACTGTCATAGCTAGTGGAAAGAGTTAGAAGACACGGGTTCAAATCCCGTCTTCTCTACTTAAAAGCTATAACCTGAAGCAAGTAGTTAACTTCTTTAAGTCTCAATTTAATCATCTACTAAATCGATATGATATTTTTTACATAATCCTCAAGCTTGTCGAAAATTTAAATGAGATCATTATATGAAAATACCTTTAGAACCATAAAGGGATATCAAATATATGTGATTATGATGATGATTCTATTTCCAACTATGCTGATTATTTTTCCAGGTTTTCAATCCAATTAGCATACATGTTTATCAGTTTTTTAGAAGCTTGTGCCAACAAGCTTGCTTTGGTTTTGAATAAACTGATATGTCTTTAATATTCACCTTGCTAAAAAATTTTTTGTATATTTTTAAACTTAAGTTTTTAAAAGAGGAAGAGTCTTCTATATGTTCACATGGAGTCTGCATTCATATCTATATTTTCATCTTCACCAGGTAAAAAAGACTATATGTCTTCTTCTTATTACCAAACGTGAAATGGAAGAAAGGGCAGTTGGCCTGGAGCCTCATATTCTAGGCTCAATTCTGTCACTAACTGTGTGACATTGGGCTTGGATTTCCTCACTGGTAAAGCAAGGGTAGTGATCCCCAGCCTCTAAGATTGTTGTGAGGCTGATGTGAAAGTTTTTAAAAAGTAAAAATCACGTGAACATTAAAGGTGCTTCCGAAACATGTATCCCTATTGGAATAATTATGTGGCACTGTCCTTTACAAAAGCAATGACCCAGTGGTTTCCCCTAAATTTGTTTCTTTTCAGATGCAGTTACACATATATGAGAATACTTTGCTTAATAAAGACGCGAGTTTGCAGAAGGTTGGTTCTGTCCCTTCCCATGAAGTCCTGTGGGATTGGCTAGTTCCAAATCATAAAGGAGGTGGTCATTTGTGTAATTTCACCCCTATTAAAGTATCTGACGTTAATATTCTGTTAAGAATAGTAGACTTTCCTTTATAATATTTCACAGAAATGTTCTTCTGAATGAAGAATACCGACTTCTTCCTGTGGGATAAGTTTTAACATATCCTCTCTAAATGTTGGCGATGTTCATTAATCTATGCAACAAATATTAGTGTGCCAGTTTATCAGTCACTGGTTAGATACTGGTGGTGCAGTTTTAATGCATAACAACACAAATGAGTGTGCAGTGATTCATTTTAGGGAAGAAGAAGAACATATCCCCAAATTATTTTCTGCCTAGTTTGATTGATTGATTGATTAGATAGATAAATAGATATCATTTTATTCATTCTTGTATCCTGCGATCATAGCCTATCTGATAACAAAGGATGCTGGCTAGAGATGCTGGTTATGGTGGCTTTAAGAGACACAGGAAGGGCACAGCCTAAGTTAATAAACTTCCACTTTTCAAGATAGGGAAGTGAAGAAAGAATGATATTTCTTTTCCTTTCCTTTTTCTTCCTGTTATGACATTTCAAGGGAATCGTGCATGGCTCGTAGACATTGACCCAGATACTAAATATTGTACCAACTTTATCTCTTCCATTTGACATTTACAGTTCTTCTTTGGCTCAGACTGATAGTCTAACAAATATGAATTGGCAAATTCATATATTTATTAGCTATTAATTTTCTCTTCTACTTTTTAGAAGGATTTAAGTATAGAAGAACTTAAATCAACCATCATAGAATATGGAAGCATTATAGAGGTATACCATAATAATCTCACAGCTTGTAAGGTGGGGTCATTAAATGTAAATTCCCCATTAAAGTAACATGTACAACCCAATGTGTGATTCCAGAATTTACGAGGGGATAAAAATAAACTGGTTCATGAGTTACAGCACTTGCAACAGGAACTCATCATGTAAGTACAGAGTAACCGTTTACCAGCCTTCTCTCATGTACCTCCACCCTGCATTATTGGCCTACTGAGCTATGTGCAGTTCTCCAAATGTGCCACACTTTTTTCTTCTGTGCCTTTGTAAGGGACATTTTCTCTGCTTTTCTCCAAGAGAACTCCTTCGCAAGTTTTTCATGACTTTCCCTTGCTTTTCTCTTACCTTGAGATTAAAGTAATCCTTTTGCATGCATGCATGCATGTCATGCTATTCTTACCTCTTTCCTAACACACATCGTCTTACAACCATTTGTTTCTGAATATGTGTAGTATGCTAGTCCAAGGGTCCACAGGAGCCACTCGGATAACAAAGATGAGTGAAGACAATGGGGTAAGTGCACACACTTATTTTATGAGAATTGCAAATGAGAAAAGCGCATTACCCCAATGAAGGCAGAGAGGCCTACTCTGCTTACCTCCAGATAATTGTTGTATCAAGAATATATGGACCCGTATGGCCATGTTTTCTGATATTTTAAAGAAAAGCCAGAAATATAGATTTTTAGTGGAAGTTTCTAATTTTTAAACTATTGGCTCCAATTCCTTTTTTTAAAAAAAGTGTTACTTACATGTTTGCAGCCACCCAGGGTCACTAGTCTGTGCAGCTCCTAGAGGGCAGACACTTTCTCTTATTTCTCCATGTTCCTAAGTACCTCATACAATCCTTGGTGCACGTGCATGCTCATTGATGGGCGATAAACCCTGTTCTGGTGTCTTAAAACAAAATGTTGGAGGCACATCTAATCAGACAGGTCTATTTTTATTGTTTTTTCAAGGAATGGGATCCACTTGAATGTTCGTGGAGAGCGTAAGAGTATTATCTCTGAAGAAGAAAAATCTTTACATTGTGAACTCATTCTTGCTCAGTCTGCAGAGGTAGGTAATTATAATCAAATGGAAAGCTTTAAAAAATAATCACCATGTGCAATAACTTATTATTAAGTGAAAGTCCGTAACTTGCTGAAAAGCACTTGTGACAATTTGAGAGAAACTTCTGACAGTTTTTAGAAATGAAGTCTAAAGTCTCTTAGCCTGGAAGAACAGACCTTTTTCAAGTTATGCCTGAAAACTATAGTGAGGCTCAAGCATGGGCTGTGGAAATGTGCGTTCAGTGAAGCTGGACTTTAGGAATCTTTATATTCTTGATCTTTTTCAGGACAAACTATCTGCATGTTCCCCAGCCTGGGGTATTAACGGTAGCAGCAGTGATCCATGAACTATTTTTTTCAGTATTTATCCAATTTCCCCATAGTAAATGTATCTACCAAAATTAAAGATGCTCAGAAACAACATGAAATTTCTTTACTTTCGGATGTAATTGTACCAATCCAATTTAATGACAGTGGTTATTACATTCTGAACAGAAATTAGCATTTTTAATGTTTTTGATTAATTTAAAAATGGCAAATGAATTGTTACTTTAAAAAGTCTCAATTTGTTAAGTTTATCCAATTCTTTATGACATTGGAGGAATCAATCAAAACCCTTCTTGGAGATGAAATGTTGGAACCCCCCAATACTATATTTCTGCTCCTTTATACTTTCCAGTTTTATGCTCGTTTATGTTAGGAAATACTTTCTTAGCAAATTGCTTTCTTTTCACCACTTCAGTGGTCTCTCCATGTCTGTGAATAATGGACACGTCAGAATGTCCTCCTGTTGACAGCTGTGATATGACCTTGAAAGAAGAGGAAAAATGTCTTTGGGGCAAACGCTGCTTGAATTTCTCCTGCCAAGGATGCAGGGGCAACATATGCTGCCTTCATCTGACACCGTCTCAGGCAGCCTTGGACATTCTGCTGAGGACTGTGCTTTCCTGACATTCTGTTTCAAATACTCATCATTTTACTGTGTTTTTGAAACCAAGCCAAATTGCCAGACTGAATGAAATGGTGGCAAATCTGCCATGGCAGTGTGTTTTTATCCTTAGTCCTCGGAGATAATGATGATGTCAAGATGCCAGTCTTCAAAATTCTATAGTTCTAAACAGGGGTTAAATGACTGACAAAGTTCTGGCCCTAAGGTTACCCACTGATGGATGAAGAAGTTTGCCTTCGAACTGGAATCCAGAAATAAGATCCTTCTGACCTTTATCCAACACAGCAAGAAGAAAATTAAATGTGTTCTTGTCATATATCTAAAATATGACAGGAGATAGAGACTTTGAGAGAAGTATAAGAACTATACTTTGTGAAATATCGTGAGAGTATCTTCTGTGAATGAGAGACAAAAGAAACCAGTCTATTTTTAATGGGATTTATTGAGCACCCCCCCCAACATTTTTTTTCTGTGAATTTCTTAACCTTCCCTTATTTTCATAAAATTAGAGTCATAGCAGTTTATATCACCCACATGTAAATGTTCTCTATGGGATAAATAAATTTTTAAAGAAAATAGATGTCAAGTTGCAGCCATCCTAGAGAGAAAATGTAAACAGATTTTTTGGGATATAGAAAGATTCCATAAGACTATTTTCGAACTATTTTATGGGGATAAGTACATTGGCCTGTGAGCATCATTTTCATAGAATAAAAATAATAAATGTTCTTTATTAGAATGACAATTATGGACATTTTGGTAATTGTTTCAGAACAGTGAAACTGAGTGGCAGTGCAGTTTAATCAGCTTGTCATCTCTGGACACAATGATGGACCAAGAAATGCTGCCGTTACTGAGGGAACTTGAGAAAAAGGGAGTGGAATTCACAGCTATGCTTCAGAAGCTGGTATCGTATAACATACACCTATTGTGTTTCACTGGCTAGAAACGTCCTCAGCTACCACCAGTTTGCTGAGCACAAGAGTATCTGTGTGTTAAGACCCAAATTAATCTTTGAAAAGAGAAAATTTTTCTCAAACTTCCCTGAAGTTGATCTAGTTCTGTGTCAATTAGGACTAACAGGTTGACCATTAGATATGGATTGCTTGAGCTTTGTTTTCCTACAGGTTAACCTTTAGTTTCAAAATGGCTAAAAACATGGTATCTTTAGAAAAGTTGCCTTCTAACTTATGGCTGATACCTGTTTCTCCATTTTTATTTTTGACTAGAAACTCTAGATGGTTAGAGAAAACAGAAAAAACATCTTTGTGTTGGTATTTCTAGTCTCTTTCTCAGTGCCTAGCATCTGTAGTAGGTAGTATTTAGTTTGATGAATGAAAAAATCCACAAAAATGCTTGTTTCTTTCTATTTGAGAAAAATGAAAATGTGTAGGTTTTGTTCTGGAAAATGATTCTACCTGTATATATTCAGCATGTATAGAGCACCTGACAAGGGTTAGCATCTACACATGGCAATGTCCTGGGGTACAGGAAAGTCACTGGGTAACATTAGATGAGAAGAAACTCTCTCTGATGTCTTCCTGAATTATCTATATAGTAAAATTTTGCTCTAAATTACTTACATAATAGCATATGTCTTTTACCTGAATTCCTAGAAGATGTGGAACTTTTTTTCAGCATGAAGAAGTTTCTGAAATTGAAACCCTCATTAATAGCTCTCTACAGTGGGTAACTAATCCAGAAATTACTGTGAAAGAAAAGTGGGAGAACAAGTTTACTGTAAGTGTTCTGGATCTTGTGATTTTCCTGGTTTTCCATCTCCTTTTTAAACCCAGATAATATTTATTATGTACAGTACCATTTCTAAGGCATTACTCTAGTCTTCTGTCTCAGTCCAGGGATGTGTATGAGTGCGCGTATGTGGGTGAAAGTGAGTGGTAAGTGTGTGTGAGTGCGAGAGTGAGGAAAGCAAGAGTGAATGAGTGTGAGGACATGTGATATGTGTTAGACAAAGAATACATAAGATTTAGTGGAAAAGATTTTATTTAAATCCTTGTGAGATCTGACTAATCTAAACTTGGATTTTTCCTTGGTTTATTAAAATTCTCCAACATTGGTAGAATAATTATTGTGCAAAAGAATCGTATTCCTGAGACTGACAGTTTCATTATCCCAGAAATTAGCAGAATGTTGGGAAAGTAGGACCTTCTTAGGTAACTATTCCCAGTTATGTTACAAAGGAAGTATATAAAAAGAAATCTGTTTAATTTATCCATCACTTATTATCTCTCCTCTTTGACTGTCAGATGATTTCCTAAAGTTTCTCAGTCTCCTAAGTTAAGGTGCTAAAGCAATAAGTAAATTCTGAAAACTCTAGAATATTAATTTTAATCCCTTTGCCAAACTAACCTTTTTAAAAGTTGCTTTTGAATATGTTAATCAACAACTGATTTTATTTCATTTATGCCATCCTACTTTAAAGTAATTGTGATGATTGATGAAAATGGTCAGGGGTCCACTGTTTAAGAAAAAGAAAACAAAACTCAGTTTTAGGCATATGGTAAGTACCCAACATG
>NW_011888863.1:1562620-1564695 GCF_000151845.1 Pteropus vampyrus
GTTGGGAAAGTAGGACCTTCTTAGGTAACTATTCCCAGTTATGTTACAAAGGAAGTATATAAAAAGAAATCTGTTTAATTTATCCATCACTTATTATCTCTCCTCTTTGACTGTCAGATGATTTCCTAAAGTTTCTCAGTCTCCTAAGTTAAGGTGCTAAAGCAATAAGTAAATTCTGAAAACTCTAGAATATTAATTTTAATCCCTTTGCCAAACTAACCTTTTTAAAAGTTGCTTTTGAATATGTTAATCAACAACTGATTTTATTTCATTTATGCCATCCTACTTTAAAGTAATTGTGATGATTGATGAAAATGGTCAGGGGTCCACTGTTTAAGAAAAAGAAAACAAAACTCAGTTTTAGGCATATGGTAAGTACCCAACATGGAATTGTTAAATTGAGCTAATCAACCCAAAGGATAACCAGTCTCTGGGCAACTGCAAATTTGTATCTATTTAATTAGAATTTTAGGGTCCAATAACAGTGAATACTATTGAGAGGGAATGGTCACAGCATTTTATATCATCCCTGTCATATGTTTATATTTAATACTGGAATACTGAAGTTTGTTTTGTGACTTTTCTTGGAGGAATTCAAATATATCATGGAAGAGAAGCTAAATCTTTGCATACTAATAGTGAGCAGCTTGAGAAACCACAAAGAATCTCTTGATAAATGGATAGAGATTTTGAAGAGATTCAGACAGGAATATTTTTACTTCAGAAAAGAACACCTTTCCAGGTAATGATCATTTATGTATAAGAAACCCATGCTTTATAAACAGGACACATTCGCGATTATGCCATAACCTTCAGTTTACTTTTTTCAAGTTGTATACATTAATTTCAGATAACACTTTTTCAGGGAAGACATTTTGTCTGACAATTATGAACTGTGAAGTAGTGTGAAATTGACTGATATATTTAAAATTGCAAATGGTGAACTTTAAAATCTGCGGAAACCAGTATAATGCATTATTTTTTTCTAGAGAAGGAATTTGGAATTACAGAATATAGAATTCTTTTAACCAGAGGGAACTTAGAGATCCTTTAGTAAAACCTCATAATTTTATACAGGACAGAAGCATAAGGATGTAAAATGAATTGACTGAGACCTGAGAGTTGTTAATGGAAAAATCCACAAATATATCTGTTAATGGAAGAGCTTTGATACAAGGTCTGTTGACTCCTGTCTTATCGACTTCATGTTCTGTCTCTGTATACAATGCATCGCATTGGGTACTAGTTCATTAAATTTCAAGTAAAAAAAAAAAAAAGTCATAGGAGATAGAGGACTCTAAATGTAAAATAATTTACCATCTTACCCTTCCTCTCACCTTCACTATGATTATAGGGAAATTCTTGAAGTTTGTACACTTCGTAAACCACATACTATACAAGGACAGTGATTATGTCTTTTATTGACCTCTATTTATATAGCCGCTAGTACTGTACTAAGCATTCCCTTAAGAAATGCCTTTTGAATGAATGAATGAACATGGCTGTATATTGAATTTTAATAAAGTAATAAAAATGTAATTAGAGACCAACCTTGCTTAAAGAAAATAGCCAGAAAAAACAAAACAAAACAAAACTATTTTATTCCCCCCAAATAAGGAAACTAGATACCAGAGAGAGGTTAATACCAGAAGGAACTCTCAAGAAAATGATCTTCTGCTTTCCCTAAGAAGCAGAGAGACCAGACTTCCCCTTAGTGGTAAAGGCGTGGGTTCAGTGGATATGCAGCTTCCTTACACGGATACCATCTCCACAAAAGGGAGTATTAAAATTCTTCTGTATAGCAACAAAGAACTATTTGGAGAGAGACCTGCACTAGAGTCATCTCTAAATAAGTGAATCTTCTGTATTTTCCTTCTAGACACACAAGAAGCTCAGTTAAATAACAGCAGATACAATTTGTTGAGAACTTATTGGATGTAATGCTAAGAATTTGGCATACATTTAATTCCAGAGAGGTTCAGTAACTTCCCAAGCTCACCCAGCTGGGTTTAAGTGACAGCTGGGATCAGACCTAACTTCAAAACTTAAGTTCTTGCAACTATTAATCCCCCACT
>NW_011888863.1:1564745-1569740 GCF_000151845.1 Pteropus vampyrus
TTGACCTCTATTTATATAGCCGCTAGTACTGTACTAAGCATTCCCTTAAGAAATGCCTTTTGAATGAATGAATGAACATGGCTGTATATTGAATTTTAATAAAGTAATAAAAATGTAATTAGAGACCAACCTTGCTTAAAGAAAATAGCCAGAAAAAACAAAACAAAACAAAACTATTTTATTCCCCCCAAATAAGGAAACTAGATACCAGAGAGAGGTTAATACCAGAAGGAACTCTCAAGAAAATGATCTTCTGCTTTCCCTAAGAAGCAGAGAGACCAGACTTCCCCTTAGTGGTAAAGGCGTGGGTTCAGTGGATATGCAGCTTCCTTACACGGATACCATCTCCACAAAAGGGAGTATTAAAATTCTTCTGTATAGCAACAAAGAACTATTTGGAGAGAGACCTGCACTAGAGTCATCTCTAAATAAGTGAATCTTCTGTATTTTCCTTCTAGACACACAAGAAGCTCAGTTAAATAACAGCAGATACAATTTGTTGAGAACTTATTGGATGTAATGCTAAGAATTTGGCATACATTTAATTCCAGAGAGGTTCAGTAACTTCCCAAGCTCACCCAGCTGGGTTTAAGTGACAGCTGGGATCAGACCTAACTTCAAAACTTAAGTTCTTGCAACTATTAATCCCCCACTATCTGCTTATTAAAATCTGACATAATATTCATTAAAAATATTCCGGAAACTTAGCAATGGGCAAAATACTACTAATTAACGTAAGGATGATTTAGCCCCTGCCTTCTAGACATAAAACAGACAAAGCCATATAAAGGCTGCACACCAAATGATTTGGCTATGAGTTTTAACTCTGCATAAAAAAATGAGTGGAGTACTTTGTGAAAGAATGAAAGAATTCTGTGTTTTAATAAGGTAGGAAATATTTATTAAAAGTAACTTTCAGGGGCGGTTTGCTTAGGAGAAGAAGGCTTCCATTCTGGTACAAGATAAATAGACTCCAGTGCTGAAGAATGGAAAGGACTGAGTGAGTCAAGGAGAGGCAGTGAAAGAAAAACTGCTCTCAGAGGGCTCTGTGCGAAAAGCACTTCATCATTTGTACAACATCCAAGTGCCAGCTCTTTGCCAGACATTTTTCCCCCCAGGTGCTAGAGAATTACAAGAAATAATACAAAAATACCTGCCTCCATGAATCTAACATCTATTTAAGGACACAGATAATGAACAAATAAACATATAATTATATGCTATAATGCCAAGTAGGTGATATGAAGAAAATTAAAGCAGGATAAGAAGACTGAGAATGACAGGGGACAGGAGGATCTCATTTTAGAAAGAACGGCCAGGAAGTCCTGTTTAAGGAGTGGTAAATTGAAGGAGTGGTAAATTGAAGGAGTGGTAAATTGAAGGAGTGGTTGAATGAAGTGAGAGAGTGAGCTATGCGATGATCTGGTGAAGGTTCTAGGCAGAGAAAATAGCTAGTGCACAGGTTCTGTGATTGTAATGAGATTGGTATGTTTGAGCATTAGCAAGTGGCTGGGGTGGGGCGAGTGCTGAGCATTGGTAGGAGACGAGGCCAGAGAGATAGGTAGAGGTCAGGTCCACAGCCTGGCAGTTCATGTTTAGGAACTGAGATTTTTATTCTGAGTGCATGAGAAAATATCATAGAGTTATAAGCAGAGAAGTAACATAACTTGCATTTTGAAACATTGTTCTGGATGCTGGGTAGAAAATTGTCTATAGAGAGCAAGATTTAAAGCAGTGAGAGTAATGAGAAGAGTTTCTTCAACAATAAATCACCAATGAGAGATCCTAAAATCAATTTACTGTATTATTACCCATTTAAAAAAAAATAAATGTAAAATATTAGAGTGTATTGCATATAGTAAAAGTAAGTAATGTTTCATAAAATTTTTTGTTTCAGCAGTGTGTGTGTGTACAAGGTTGAAAAATAAAACATTTACTGGGTCATGATCAAAAATAACCACTGAATTAAAGGTTATTGCAATAGTCCAGGTAAGGGGTACAACATGAACCAGGGCAATAGTTGTAAAGATGGTAAGAAATGGTAGCATTCAAGCTATATTTTGAGGTTAGATCATATCTGACATGGTAAAGAATTAGTTGTGGGAATGCAAAAAAGAGAAGAATGGTTTTTGACTTAGAGGTTTTTGGTAAATGGAGTGCTATTTAGATGGCAAAGTTATGGGGGCACTCAGACTTGGAAGCAGTAGAAATTAAGATTTAGCATTAGGACATGTTAGGAGAGTTGTTAAATTTTAAAACACACACCCAGAGCTAATACTTACCTCTTAATATGATAACAAAAAAATCTCTATGATAGAAAAATCTTCAGTAGTTCCACGTCTGCTAAATATCTTTAATAGATGGGCCTATCTAATTTTTAAATAGCTATTTCTAAGATTTATGATTCATAACGTACATAAAACTTATTTTCTTATACATGCAAACACATGTAAGTGATCAAAAGTTCAATATTGTTAAGTATGGATTTCTATTGACTTTTATAGTCCTTTTGCTTTCCTTTGGAACGGTGGTTCTCAACCTTTTTGGCACCAGGCACTGGCGCTCATATGAGAATCTAATGACTGATGGTTTTAGGTGGAGTTGAGGCCACTGTGAGGTTAGCGCTGGGGAGTGGCTGCAAATACAGAGGAAGCTTCTCTGGCTTGCCCGCTGCTCACCTCCTGCTATACAGCCCTGTTGAGAACCCCTGCTTTGGAAGATAATGGATACTCTTGAGAGCTTAGGCTATTCCTCAAGGAACTAGAAAAAGAAGAACAGTCTAAGTTTAAAGTTAGCACAAAAAAGAAAGTAAAGATTAGAGCAGAGAGAATAAAAAGCAATTTTAAAAAATCAATAAAATGAAGACCTGTTTTTTTTTTGAAAGATAACGTTGACAAACCTTTAGCTAGACCAAGAAAAAGAGAAGACTCATAAATAAAATTAGAAATGGAAGAAGAGACATTACAACTGATGCCATGGTGGCAGGGTATTGGGGGAAGGGTCATAAAAGACTACTATGAACAGTCATACACTTATAAATTGGATAATCTTGACAAAATGAATAAATTCCTAGAAACATACAACCTACCAAGGCCGAATCAGGAAGAAACAAAATCTGAACAGACCAATAACTAGTGAGGAGATTGAAGCAATAATCAAAAAACCTCCCAACAAAGAAAACCCAGGACCAGATGGCTTTATTGGTGAATTCTATGAAACGTTTAAAGACAATTAATGCAAATCCTTTGGAAGCTCTTTCAAAAAATTGAAGAAGAGGGATGACTTCTCGATTGATTTTATGAGGCCAGCATTGTCTTAACACCAAGCCAAAGACACTACAAAAAACTAAACCAAAGCAAAACAAAAACCTAGAGGTCACTATCCCTAATGAATGTAGATGCAAAAATCCTCAACAAAATACTAGCCAACCAATTTCAACAGCACATTAAAAAGATTATACAGCATGACCAGGTGAGATTTATCCCTTGAATGCAAGAATGGTTCAACATAAATCAGTGTGATACCCCACATTAACAGAATGAAGGATAAATATCATAAGATCATTTAAATTGATACAGAAAGACATTTAACAAGATTCAACATCTTTTCATGATAAAAATATTCAAAAAACTAGAAATAGAAGGAAACTACCTCAACTTAATATAGGCTATGTATGAAAAGCCTACAGCTAACACCATACTGAATGGTAAAAGACTGAAAGTTTTTCCTTTAAGATTAGAAATAAGGCCAGTAAGCTCACTCTCACTTCTTCTGTGCAACATGGTACTGAAAGTCCTAGCTGGAGCAGACAGGCATGAAAAAGAAATATAAGGTATCCACATTGGAAAGGAAGAAGTAAGGTTATATCTGTTTGCAGATGACATAATTTTATTTGTAGAAAACACGACTCCACAAAAAGTTGTTAAAACTAAAATTCAGCAAAATTTCAGCATATAAATCAACATACAAATTCAATTGCATCTCCATACACTAACAATGAACTATCTAAAAAGGGAACAGAAAACAATCCTACTCAAAATAGTATCTAAAAGAATAAAATACTTAGGAATAAACTAAGGAGGCGAAGACTTGTATACAGAAAACAACAAAATATTGCTGAAAGAAATTAAAGACACATGGAAAGATACCTTCATGGATTGGAAGACTTAATATTGTTAAAATGTCTATACTATTCAAAGTAACCTACAGATTCAATGCAACTCCTATCAAAATCCTAATGGTATTTTTTTACAGTAATAGAAAAAACATCCTAATATTCATATGGAACCACGAAGGACCGCAAATAGCCAAAATAATCTTGAGAAAAAACAAAGCTAAATGTATTACACTTCCTGATTTCAAGATATATCATAGGCTATAGTAATCAAAACAATATGGTACTGGCCTAAAGACATACATATAGACCAATAGAACAGAATAGAGCACTCAAAAGTAAACCCACACATATATGGTCAACTGATCTATAACTAGGGTGCCAAGGATACACAATGGGAAACAATGACCTCTTCTACAAATGGTGCTGAGAAAACTGGATATCCACATGCAAAAGAATAAAGTTGAACCCTTATAACGCATACACAAATCAACTCAAAATGGAATAAAGACTTAAACATAAGACCTAAAACTGTAAAACTCCTAGAAGAAAACGTGGGGAGAAATCTTGACATTGGTCTTGGCAATGATTTCTTGAATATGACATCAAAAGCACAGGCAACAAAAGAAAAAATAGACAAGTGGGTCTATATCAGACTAAAAAGCTTCTGCACGGCAAAGGAATTAACAGAGTGAAAAGGTAACCTGTGGAATGTGAGAAAATATTTGCAAACCATATATCCGATGAGAGGTTTATATTGAAAATATATGAGGAACTTCTATAACTCAATAAGAAAAAGGACAACACAGTTTAAAAATTGGTAGAGAAACCGAATAGACACTTCTCTAAAGAGGACATACATACACATGGCCAACAGACAC
>NW_011888863.1:1569790-1580801 GCF_000151845.1 Pteropus vampyrus
TCTTGGCAATGATTTCTTGAATATGACATCAAAAGCACAGGCAACAAAAGAAAAAATAGACAAGTGGGTCTATATCAGACTAAAAAGCTTCTGCATGGCAAAGGAATTAACAGAGTGAAAAGGTAACCTGTGGAATGTGAGAAAATATTTGCAAAACATCAGTAGAATGTATTTAGGTAGTTTTTATTTTATTTTCATCCGATAAGGGGTTTATATTGAAAATATATGAGGAACTTCTATAACAATAAGAAAAAGGACAACACAGTTTAAAAATTGGTAGAGAAACCGAATAGACACTTCTCTAAAGAGGACATACATACACATGGCCAACAGACACATGCAAAGGTGCTCAACATCACTAATCATCAGGGAAATGCAAATGAAAACCACGATGAGTCACTCACAATGATGAATGAATCACACCTGGAAGGGTATTATTTAAAAAAAAAAAAACACCCAAAAGATACCAAGTGTTGGCAAGGATGTAGAGAAATTGAAACCCTTGTTTACTGTTGGTAGGAATGTAAAATGGTGCAACTGTTATGGAAAACAACATGGAGGTTCCTAAAAAAATTAAAAATAGAACTACCATATGATCTGGCAATCCCACTTCTGGTAGAAATCCAAAGCAAAAGAATTCAAAGCAAAATCTCAAATTCAAAAAAAAGGTATTTGCACACCCATGTTTTGCAGCATTATTCAGAATAGCCAAGATGTGGGAAATCCTCAGTGTTCTTCAGTGGTTGGATGAATAAAGAAAAGGTGGTGTATGCATACAGTGAAATATTATTCAGCCTGAAAAGAGGGAGCAATCTTGTTGCATGCCACAATAAAGACAAATCTTGAGGATATGTATTATGCTTAGTGAAATAAACCAGTTACAAAAGGATGAATACAAATGGTTCCACTTAAATGAGGAGCTTAAAGTTATCAAACTCATAGAAGCAGAGTAGAATGGTGGTTTCCAGGGGCTGAAGGAGGAAGACGTGGGGAGTTGCAATTCAACGTGTATAGTTTTAGTTACACAAGATGAATAAGCTCTAGAGAGCTGTACACTGTGCCTATAGTTAACAGCATTGTACACTTAGAAATGTGTATGAGGGTAGATCTTGAGTTAAGTGTTCTTATCACAGTTAAAAAAAAATTGAAGCTATTGAACATTGCTCAGTAGAATGTATTTAGGTAGTTTTTATTTTCATTTAGAGTTTTTGTTTTGTGTGCTGGTTTACCATAGTGATAAAACATTCTTTGAGATCATCCTTGTCTCTCATGTGGTCCTTTTTGTAATCAGAGCAGGTTCATGATGATGTTCATTGGGATTCTATGTATTAACATTTGAGAGGCACACAGGAGGCCTCAACTTGACGATGTCTTTCTCACTGCTTTGAAACTTCCAAAGTTGTTCTTCCCTTTGAGCTAAGGTCCTTTTTCAGGTCAAATTGTTTTCAGATAGTCATTGATATATTGTTATATAGCATAGTTTAAATAATCTCATTAGCTAACAGATAGTAGGTGCATTTTTATAAATTTTGAGATTAAGGTCAGATCCAAAAGGGAGGTAACATAACAACACTAAGAGATTTGGGGTGAGGAAGAAAGGGAGGGGAAAGTCTTCAGAAAAGAGCCGACCGCAGTGGAAATACTAACAGCCGGATTTCATCTGTGTTTGGGAGCAGCCTTTCCTGTGCTCATGGCACACATATATCCCATAATTGACAACTGTTAAGAAGAAAGGCTAAGGTTATGAAATGAAGCTCATATCTTTTTTTTCTCTTTCACCTTTTCTTTCTTTTTCTGAAAAAGCTAGATGTCATGTGTAAACATTGCACCTGGCACAGTGACCTCATTATAGCGCCATCCTCTAAGCAACTGCCAACTGATGCAAAGTACTATGAATGTAGCTTGTGAGGAACTGAATATTTCAGTGTAAAATAGGAAATTAAATGTTATCTGTAAAGTGAAGGTCTCAGGCTAAGTGAGCAATATGATTACTTTAGTTAAAATCCTATGATTTTGAAGTATTTATCTGTGTGTAAACACTTTCACTTTTTCCTCTGATCTCTGAGGAAGTGTATAAAATTTGAATTTGTCACAACTTCCCAGGGGTGACTATTAGTTGAAATGTCACTGACAGCTTGTGGTTTGGGCTTTTTTTCTTAAACTCCAGACGGAAACAACTAGAAGCCATTAAACAACTGCAAGAAGATGCTGTCAACCAGGAAGTCATCCTCAGGAAGAAGGTCCAAGAAGCCAGGCTGGAGGATGCAGAGGAGCAGGTAAGGCGGTTTTGACTGCATTATATTCAAAGGAAGTCTCCTCAGCTGTTCTTAAAACCATGAAGTAAAAATGGAGAAGGAATGAAAAAAACCCAAAGAGGAACTGCAAAGTTCAATCCCTCAAGACTAGCAAGCGGAGGAAGTAAAGGGGGGGTTGTAAAAGAGGCGGTGTCAACAGCCTACTGATGAGAAACAACTTTGCAGAAAGAGGCAACTTGACATATGAGGATTTTAACGGCTGTAGAAATAGCTCAGGCATACAAAGCCCATGCAAACACAGAATTGCAGAAGTTCAGTAGAGGCTTATCACTTCCCTGAGAAGAAAAGCACATTTTCAGTTTCCTGTGCATAAAAGTAAACGCTCAATTGCTTTCTTTCTCGGCCATACTGCTAAAATCCAGTATTAACTGTACGTCTTTAGGTTGAGGATCGAGATGGCACAGCCCACTCTGCCAGTGAAAAAGCTAAGTCTTTGCTGCATAAATTAGAGGAAGCAATTTCAGAACAACTGAGTCTCCAGACTATAAATACCGAGTTAGTGAACTCTTGCCAGACACTGGAACAGAAGACAAGAAAACTGAAAAGTGAGTAGCAAATATTTGTTTTTTCCCAATTTAGTTCACTTTGAGGTGGAGCAGAAGGACTCTAGCCATTTTTATAGATTACAGCTGCTTTCAGAAGGCACCACTGTGGGCTTTCAGAGAGGTTTGCCTAGTGGGTAGGTAGATAGATTTAACCATTTACTTTCCTTTTGGTTATTTATTACAAGCTGGATTTGTCAGTGACATTTCTTTAAAAATTAAATAAAATGTCTCAATATCTATAAAAATAAACAAGGAAAAACATCTTGTTCCCATGGGACATTTGAACCTGCAATTTGTTTACCTATTCTACCCTGATTTTATTAGCTAGTTTGTACCCATCATATGGTAGAAAAGGCTCTGCTTCTCTATTTTCTTTTAAGTAGGAATTTTAGGGTTGGGCAAAATACTTATGAATTTAATGTGTATCAAAATATTAAATATGTGTGAAAATTCTTCCTGAATATTTAAAATGATCTTTACCTATGTATTTTGCTTTAAATATTTTTTGTTTTTCTGTATTACTTAAAAGTGGATAAGTGTTTACTAAGGATTTAGGTGAGAAGGCAATAGTCAAATTACAGGTGTCAATTTTTCGTAAGCTTATTTTATTCTAGAAACATAATTTAATAAAAAAAAAAGAAGCTTATTTATATGACCACTTATCAGACAACTGCTTTTGTTTGGCCAACTTCTTGTTCTAGCAATATAAATGATCTTTTTTTATGGAAAGCAATTGGTTTGGGTAATAAACACTAAATATGAGCTTCAAGTAAGCTAGAGGCTGAACTTTTCAGACATGTGTTTGTTTTGGATTTATCGTACCCTTTCTACTATTTATCTGAGAAAGCTGTTTAAGACTCTAAAGGAACTGGCTAGTTCTAAAATAGTGGTTATTCAACATTTTATTATTTTTAAACCTTGTAGAACTTACTAGCTTTTAATAACTCTAAGTATCAGTTTACTGTACTTCACTCTATTACACAATGTAAGACATGCTTTAAATTACATAATCTGTGTTATTTTATTTTATTATTTTTCAGAGGGCTGTAGAGAAGTTTCTCTTATGATTAGAAGTGTTCACATTGAGACATAAATAATACCAAATTTGTTTTATGCTGTGTTTGCTTTAAACATTGTGCTTAGAGGACTGGTCTTCTGGTCAGTTATATTAATCTTTTGATTAAATCAATATTATAGCCCCCATAGTTTTATAACACTAAGAATTTATCTCTTCTCCCAATCCCCCATGATTTCATTGTAGTACCTTCTTGAGTCAAGATTTGTAACTTAACCCAAAATGTACATTCTTGATATTATAAACTTGCTATTATCGTCCCAGTTTATCCTCAGGATAATTTATCCAAATGTTATTAAAATTATTAAAATATTCAACTCAGCTGCTTGGCTTACAAACTGCTGCCTGGCTTTATGAACTCCTTTACTTATTTTTTGCTGCCCAAAGGAGGCATGCATATCAAGATTTTGCTCTTAAGACCATTTGCTTATGAAGATATCCCTAATAATTGCCTTAAAAGTCAAGTTTTGCAAGAAGAGAGAAATTTAGTAGCACATATTTTCAAAATGTTCTCTATACAGCAGATTTTTCAGTTAGACTGTGAACAAATGTCACTGAGGTAGGACAGTTATCACACAAACACCCTTGCACATTCCGCCATGACCACTGCCACCACATGCTGTTTGAATTCTGAGTCAGACATTTGAATTCTGAGTCAGAAAATAAAAATATTTAAATTCATTTAGTTCTTTTGAAACTGGTTAGCTTAAATTCACAAAATATTTAAGGCAATTTCTTTCTACTACATCTAAGAAGCTTTACTAGCAAACTGTGTGGAAATGCAGTTGTTTGTTCAGACGTTCAGGTCAATGACAGTGTTCATGAACTGGAACTAGGAAGTTGTTCATGACACTTGATTAGAGATTCTGAACTTAACATGGAATAAATAGTATTTTTCAAGTTTTCAGTTGCTCCCAGGACTAGACCGATTTGTGAGGTAATTAGCATACATGTTTGCCTCTGTGAAATGTGCTATTAAAACTGCTAAATTTCTTGAATAGTTACTTACATATTTCTTGTGCTTTTTACCTTTGTATGTATCTAAGTATCGTGTTAACTAAGGCAATGCTAGACATATAAATGGATATTTGCTTTAAAAAGAAAATGAAGCTTCTTAGAGCTTGGGTATGCTTCGACATATTAACATATTAGGGTGAATCTAATGTACATGAAACAGACCAGTTGATCTAATCCAAACTATAACCCTTTTACTGCTCATCTTTTTTTTTTTTTTCCCCTGTCTGACATGAAATTATCACTGAATCACTCATCTAATAGACAATTATGGAATTACCTTTAGAAATTATAAATGTTTCTTTGGGGAGAGAGCCAGAAAACTTCTGTGTATCATAATTCCTTATTTGAACATAGTGTCTATATATGAACTTTATAGTTCAGAGAATGGTTTCAACTAAATGATCTCATTGGAAACTCTTCTAGCTTGCCATTCTTAGCATGGAGGGCATGAGGTATGAAAAAGATAACAGCCTTGCAGCTTTGAGGGTGGATGTAAGGTGAGGGCCACATGTCCTGAGCAGCCAATACACAAGAGGGAAATTAGACAATGAAGGAGGATTCAGGTGATTAAGGTACTTTTAAGATAAGTATTGGGGTAAGGACAAAGGAGAAAACCAAAGTCAAATATAGCTTGCTTGACAGCTCTGATGGGATGGAGGCCTAATTTTGCCAAATGAAAGATGCAGGTATGGGTGAAATAATGTAGGAGGCAGTATAGCATAATGATGAAGAGCATGGACTTTGAAGTTAAACAAACCTATTTTCTGATTCTAAGTCTACAAGAGAACTGGATGCAGTTAGGCAAAGTCACTTTACCTCTCTGAGCCTCCATATCCTCTTCCAGAAAATGCAGTTGTTAATTTATAAATAATGTAACAAATGCAAAACAGTAGTTAGTGCTTGGTCATACCTGGTACAGTCTGTTCTGCTAGAGCAGATTTTATCACATGAATTACCTCATTCATGGTTGACTAATGAATAATTACATGTTAGCATAAAATGGAAGTTAAATTGTTTCATTCATGGTTTTCCTGGGATTAAGATCTTGTTGGAAGGAGTAGAACTATAACCTTCCACAGGAAAAGAAAAAGCTCTCAGCTTGGCTGCTGACAGGTAGCAGGAGCCTTTTCAGTTGTATTCTAAGAAAATCACAAACAAGTGTCTACACCTGGTCCTTGCTCCCCAGAGATGTGCCACTCCAGCTTCGGAGGGCTCTGGCTATAGCAGATTGTGCTCCTTCTGCGTTCACTTTAGCAGCCCCACTGCCTCAGAGTTCCACTTCACCTGCATTTTCTTAGCACCCCACCAGCACTGTGCCATTTGAAGTGTCACCAGCATTTTCACTCTATTGGTTTTATGCATTTCTAGTACTTGAAGAGGCAGCCTTTAGCCATTTTAACCTGCATGTCTCCATGATCCAAGTTATCTTCCTAGGTGCTAATAATTTAATAATTGTGTTTGTGTTAGTGCTCTGATTATGATGTCGTATATACATTTTTTAGTGGTCTCTACCTAACGTTATTTATCTCATGAACTCTGTTATTTTTGTTCTTGTTATATTTTTAAATTCTTTTTTACTACTGAATAATTAACATACCATAAAAAGTTCAGATCTTAAGTGTACTGTTCAACCAGTTTGACAAATGAGCATTGAAACACAGAACTTCTATAACCCCAGACAGTTCCCTTGTGCTCCTTCCCAGTCACTCCCCCCACTCCCTCTACCACCACAAAGAGCAACCACTGATCTGATCTTATCATCGATGGGTTCGTTGAGCCTATTCTAGAATTGAGTTATACAGTATGTGCTTTATATGTATGTCTGTCTTCTTGCCCTCAGCATAGTACTTATGTTGCGTTTATCAGTGGTGTGACCTTTCCAAGGTTGAGTTGTATTTCTTTGTATGAACATTCCACAATTTGATTATCCTTTCTCCTATTGGACATCTAAATCATATACGGTTTGGGGTTGTTCAGGAGAAAGTAGCTATGAATATCCATGTTTGGGTTTTTGTGTGGACATATGTTTTTATTTAACATAGGATAAATATCTAGGAGCAGAGTCATTAGGTCATAGTGTAGTTGTAACTCTAACTTTTAAGAAACTGCCAAGCAGTTTTCCATAGTGTTTGTAGTATTTCACACTCCCATCAGCAACGTACAAGAGTTCCAGGTGCTCCACAGCTCCAACATTTAGTGGTATCAATAAAAAGATTGACATTTCACTACTCTTTTGAGTTTCTCATTGTGATTTCCATTTGTTGTGCTGATTGGCTATATCTTCTCTGTGAAATATCTAAGTCTTTTGCCCATTTTCAAATTAGGATATTCATCCTTTCATTATTGAGTTGCAGGATTTCTTCACATATTTTGGATGCAAGTCCTTTGACAGATATATGAACTGTTAATTATTTTTTTCCAGTTTGTGGTTTTCAATGAAAACTGACATTTTTAATGTGCAGTTTTATAGGTAACACATACATTGTGTTATAAAAGTCTATACTCCATAAAAGTCAACCATTATTGATAATTAACATTTCTATAGCTCTAATATTATGGTTTTGATTTTCAACAGCCAATTTAATTGTGGGCCTTTGCCTGAAAACCTTAATTCACAATTCAGAAAGTTGTTTCCTTCAAAGGCAATGTATCCAAGACACATGGTCCCATCCTACATCACAAATGGCAATTGCAGGAGAATAGTGGCCATTGTTTTACTTGCTTTTATGTGGATACCTAAATGTCCTAGAGACAGGGCAGGTCCAGCTCCAAACATGTAAAGAAGAATGCAAAGGTGAACGCAAATTAGGGGCATAAGCCAGTTTGTTTTGCCTTATAAAACACATGGAAATAGTTGCTACACATTGCACAAAACCTCTGTTGAAATAATGTTTTGAGATGCATTATTTCTAAAATCTAAGGTTGCCTGGTGAGAAAGCAGATGGGCAATTTAGGCAGTCTTCAACTAATTTTTTATTTCTTCTGAAACAGAAGCTTAATTTGGAAATTCAAAGATAGTGTTTTGGAGATATACGACCTTCAAAAACATAATGTTGGCCAGTTTAAAAGCTTTGGTTACTGTTGCTTAGATGTAGGTCAGGAGAAGGACAAGGCTTTATTTCTAAATACAATTAATATGGAGAATTTTTTTAATGGAATTTTTACTAGAGCTGTAAGTATTAAGAATTTTAAAAAATTATATTACTTATATATGTTAGAAATTTTTTTTAAATATATAGTTTCCTCTTAGTGGGCCTAGTAACACTATCTCAAGCTGAGTTGACAAATAAGTTATTTTTACAAAAAATATTCTTACAAAATAGAATTTTACATGAGTAATTTTCTATATAATTGAAGCTTTTCAAGCACTGTTTTTTTTTTCCTGAAAAAAATTTTCTAATTAGATTTTGTACTTCTTTTAACATACATTAGCATTTTCATGGCTCAGAATTTCTTTGGGCTATTGAGATATCAAACTTGGTATTTAAATTAAGAAGCACCAGATTTCTATGTGTTTTGGACACGAGAGGATCTGCTGTTAATTTTCCTGGCTCTTAGTGATTAAAAAAAAAAAAAAGTGGCAGCTATTAATACACCTCCATCTAGCAGAGTTTTCTACCCTCATTTAAGTTTTGTTTTTAATCATCTGTGTGGGCTGAGAAAACAGTTAAGCTTGTGAGAATTATGTATAAATTCAGAGCCCATTTTCTGAGTAAGTGTATGGATTTCCCACATGAATAAAGGGCATGGATATCAACATCTATTTTGGTTGTTCAAAAGATTTGATCCTGTTTTCTGGTTCTTGGCTATATTTCAAAGAATATCGGTTGTCAAATAGTAATATGTTACTATGTAACTCAAAAAATTAAATAGGTATTTTTTTCCCATTTCCATTATTCCAGAGATGAGAATTTAGAAGTTACTAGGAAGTGAATTTCAATTAAGTAGAAAGACAAATATTTTTAATTTCACTACAGGTCTAGTGAATCGAGCACTGTCCTGTGACTGATCTTAGCTCCATGAATAACCAGTTATCATTTAAATCCTCTGGACGTCAGTGCTCTTGTGATCTCAGACCTACTTGTAGGATTCTGGGATTCTAGCCTGCCACTTTTAGGGCTCTCATCACTTGTAGCTCAAGCAGAGGCATATTGGAGAGAGAATTTTCACATTGGTAGGTGGTTTGACTGAACGACCTCTAAGGTGTATTCCCATTTTAAGACTGAATAATTCTGTGACTCACTTCTAGAGGCAATTCACTTGCATTTATCAAGGTTAATTTTAAATACCCAAGAGTGATGATGGTTTAGCTGCTCTGGCCTGCTTTATTCTCTTGCATTTTTGTTTTCACAAGTCATGAGCTGTGATGCCATTCTCAGAAGTTACTGTCTTCTCTCTCCTTTCTGTAAGCCCCAAATTTAAAGTTCTTAAAAGTTTATGAAATGAATTAAGAGAAGAGGAGATTATAAATTCTCATATTAAGCTGGTTATAAATTCTCTTTATAGCAACAATCAAGTCACTAAGAAAGAAGTTAATAAAAGGACGACTCCATGGCTTGCTGTTTCAGGTAAAAAAATATATATCTGTGATATGTGTTTGGTGTGGAATGATGTCCAAATTGTTTAAGGTTTTAAAGCTGATTTATAAGATATAATTTTAATCATGCAATTATATAACCAACTTAGAAGAAAATGCTTGGTAGGCTTTGTTCTCTTAGGCACTAAAAGCATCTAGCAAAACAAGAGAGGGGAAAACTCACATTAGTGAATGGCTCCTAACAACCCCTTTCAAAGAAGAAGCATTTTGGAATTTACTATATCAGAAAAGGGCCAGTTTTTAGTCTTATGCATTTCCCTTTCAATACTCTTGAATGTGTACCCTTAAATGGGCTTAGATGGTTACCGCCTCTTTTTTCTTCTGTTTGAATTAAACTTTCAACTCTTTCTGTTTGAATTTCTCAGGGTATCCTTGATAGAGTTTAATGTATTTTTTTCCTTATGGTACTTGGTGAATTTCTTCTTTTTGTTCATAAATGAAGAACATAAGGAATGGCAAGGTTGCTGCTGGAGGAGGAAAGAAGGAAGGGTGATATTTGCATATCTTTTTCCAGGGCATAATGTAGGCACATCTGTTTAAGCAGGGAAAAAAAAAATTATTCATGTGAGAGATTAAGCTAGGCAGAGTTCCTAAAAAGCCCCCTAACAATAAGTTGAACTAGAAAAACTTCCATATCTAAATATGCTTTAATCATTTCAAGAACACCAGTATGATGTTCTGTTATAATGTAACTATGATAGATATGTAGCTACCACTTGGACTAAAGCCACAATTTTATTGCTATAAAATTTTCACAGGCACCATTTTTTACTATTCTGGGTTATATCTCCAATCAGCTTCTTTGGCCTCTGCCTAAAGATTTTAATGACAAAACCATTCAGTTTCCTGTCCTTGGTCTTTGGGTTTTATTCCTTGAACAAGTAATGGGGAAAACACGATGAGAGGTTAACAATTATAAACTTGTTCCCTTAAAGTAGAACACAAGATAAAGAACTGGTCAATTTTACCCTCCTTAGGCAATATTATTTCTTAAGTCTAACATGTTTTGTATCTTTGACCCTTTAATCATTCTGTCTGAATATGCTCCATTGTTTTCTCATGATAGAGCTGTTTAGATGAGGAATTACTTCACTATGATCCCTTGTCATGCACAGATAGAATTCAGCATCTTCAAGAACAACTGGTAAGTTTAAGCTTCTTAAAACGATTTAAGTGCCAATTGTGAATCAAATACTGTGCTAAAATAGAATGCTGAGAACTCTACCGCTTTTCTTTGAGAGATTATCAGATGAAGCAATGGATATCTATTTCTATGTTTTTTTTTCCTTTTATCACATACACACACACAATTCTGATAGACCCTAAGAAATGGTAATATTTAAAATATTTCAATTGCAGTTTCATGAAGAATTAAATAGCTAAGTTTGCCCCTCACTCATACCTCTTTTTCCTCAAGGCCTTTTATAGGAAACTGTTGATTACAGGGAATTACTGATGTATA
>NW_011888863.1:1582191-1587936 GCF_000151845.1 Pteropus vampyrus
CTGCTTCTTATACTCAGAAAAAAATAATAATAACAAGATGGTCCCCCCACCCCCCAAATGGTTTGTCACCTGATTTCCTGCACCACTCTCACAGGTTTCAATCACAATGTTTAACGGTTTTCTCTCTAGGAGATGGTAAACTGTTTTTGTAAATATTTTATGTTTTGTAGGCCATGTGGTTTCTGCAGCAACTACTCTGCTTTGCTGTTGTAGCATACAAGCAGCCATAGACAATACTGAACAAATGGGTGTGGCTATGTTCCAATAAAACTTTATTTACAAAAACAGGCAGGTGGTTGGATTTTGCCCTCTGGCTACAGATCACTGACCCCTCTAGTTGCTTAGTAGGCAAGGGTAATCTATCCCTGCCCCAGCCCCTTGCCCCTTGCTTTGAAAAAAGGAAATTTTGGCATTTTTACCCCGTATAACTAGGCATCAAGAGTGGGGAGGGTTATATTAAAATAATAGAATTGAATTGACTTCTTCTTTTTAAGAAATGGTCCAATCTCCTAAGATGTAAAGAATCTATCTATCTATCTATCTATCTATCTATCTATCTATATATCTATCTATACACATACATACATACACACATACACATATTTTATATATATATAGTTTAAATCAGAAATAAATTTCTGTTTTTATTATTTTCTGTTCTACTGCAGATGCCTTGCATCTGGATAGTCTTATACCAGTTCCAAGACTGGCATTGACACCTTTCTCATGTGTAGCCAACCAAATCCATGCTTCATGTGAAAGGCTCAAATATGGAAAAATAGAAGATGGTGCTTTGGACGTGACTAGAAGGCACAAGTAAGTTAAAAGAACAAGATAAACTTACCGTCCTCTTTATGGATAACCTGTTCCTACTGCCTCAACTTTTAATGAGTTAGATTTTCATATCCTGATATTCTAACATCTTTATTGTGGAACTTTTACTGTGTAAATTCTCAAACTTTCTGAGCATTGAGCATTTTAAAACAAATAGTTTTCTTGAAGTAGTTTTTTTTGCTCTTTTGAATTTTACTGTATCCCTTCTGAAATGTAAGAGACAAATTAGGCTACATAAAATGTTTCCTAGTTTTGGGGAATATGCTATATGCTGCTTAGTTAACTTATTCAGGTAGATTTTGATCATATTTCTATTCCTCAAGACTCAAAGTTATCAAGATTTTGGGATCTTGTCCCTGTTCCCACCTCTATCCCCTGAAGCTCATCTGCACTTATTTGCCCTTCTTAGTACACAGACTGATCTTCCCTAGGAAAAGTTTAGAAATGTCAGTGGAGTTTATGAGCACTTTCCAACCCAAAGAAATTTCTGTTCTGTATTGAAGGTGAGGAAGCAAGACTTTGAATTGCAAATTATTCATTTTCATTTTCAGCTAGATTCTTTGTGGTTTGTAACCTCTCTCTGATGGACTTTGGAGCTCTCTTTTATTATGTCCTACTTAATCCATGATTCCATAGAACTTAATTAGAAATTTGGTAAAACTTGGGTGGGAGAGGGAAACTATGTTATAGTTTGGTATCTGCTAAAATTTGCAGAGTTTCTACCTGTAATAAGGAACTTTACTTTCTATTGCCAGGTTCCCAGGCCCAACAGCTGGTCCCCACTCAGGAACAGCTCCTTCAGGTTGCATCAGGATGAATGATGACCAAAGTGTGGAAGTGAGTATTGGACTATATTTCAACTTCATTTTAGTACTACTGTATACTGGTCCTCTTCTATGGGTATTTCCTTTTCTTTTCCCTCCCTCCGTACCTCCCTCCCTCCCTCCCTTCCTTCCTTCCTTCCTTCTTTCCTTCTTTCCTTCCTTCATTTGTTAAATACTGGTGGTTGGGGATCCACATATGCAAAGAACTGACTTAGGTTATATGGATATTTTCATCTGTGCAGTGGCTGGTACCCCTAAATGACATATTGTTCAAAGATTAACTGTATTATGGACACTCTTATAGCAAGTACGAGTCTTAAACCACAAAAATCAAATGTGTAAGAAATGATGTCAACCTTTGATGGCAGGAAATTAAAATTCAGTCTTTTGGAGTCATTCTGTCCCTTCTGTAGTATAAACTCAATGATATATAACCAACTAGAGATTTTGATGAAATGTGCTGAAGTTTTTGTTTGAGAGCCAGGCTAGTTTGAGACTTAAATTCACTAATGGATGTAAAAAGTCTCAGGTCCTAGTGACTCTCTAAGAATTGAATTTAAGGCTAGATAGTCTTTGAGGTGCTGGTACTTTGTAAAAAAATGTCATAAAGTAGGGCAACACACAGAGAGAATATTTATTGCTGCAGTGAGGTTCTCATGATAACTTTCCACCCAAGAAGAGAATAACACCAAATAATGTGAAGTCACTTAGGCAAACTCCTTAGGTCATGGATGTGTGTCTGGAGCTCCTTCTTGGACTATAGCCTGAGCTCCACTAGGTTCTCAATCATATGGTGCAGACAGTTCTGTTTCCGGGTCTGGCAATCTATCATTCTTCGTTTTTGTTAACAGCTTTGTTGAGATATAATTCACATACCAAACAATTTATCAATTTAAGTTGTTCAATTCAGTACTTTTAAATATATCCAGTTATTCAACCAGCACAACAATCAATTTTAGAACATTTGATCACCCCCAAAAGAAACTTCATACCCATTAGTGTCTATTCTCATCCCCCCCGACCAAAACCCAGTCTCTAGGCAACCACTAATCTACTTTCTGTTGCTATAGATTTGCCTATTCTGGATATTTCATATAAATGGAATAATACAATATGTGATCCCTTGTGCTTGGCTTCTTTCACTTAGTATAATGGTTTCAAGGTTAATCCATGTTATAGGTACTTCATTCCTTTTTGTGACTAAATAATATTTCAGTATATGGATATGCCACTTTTTGTTTTTCCATCCAACATTCGATGGTTACTTGAGTTGTGTCTACTTTCGGGCCAATGATACTATGAACATTAGTATATAAGTTTTTGTGTAAACATATATTTCAGTTCTTTGGGATGTATATCCAAGAGTGGAATTGCTGTATCATATGGTGTCTCTATGTTTAACATTTTGAGAAACTGCAAAACAGATTTCCAAAGTGGCCGCACCGTTTTACATTCCCACAAGTATTCCCACAATGTATGAGGATTCTGATTCCTCCACATCTTTGTCAACACACTTGTCTATCTTTTTGATTATAGCCATCTTAGTGAGTGTGAAGTGGTATCTCATTGTAGTTTTTTGATATACCGTAAATTTTTTAATTTCCGTAATAGCAGTGATATTGAGCATCTTTTTTAATGTATTTGTTGGCCATCTGTGTATCTTCTTTAGAAATATGTCTTCCCAGCCTTTTGTTATTTTTAAAAATGGGATTATTTTTCTTTTTACTGCTGAACACATGAGGTATTCTTATTTTTCCTTAAATGTATGCATCTGACGTTTTTCTGTTTCTTAGTACTGATCCTATTGAGTAGCTAAGAAAAGGAAAGAAAAAGGAAATTAATCTATTTTGTTGTTTGCAGTTCTTGTAAAGTTTTAATAAAGGAAGTTGAACTTGGAAGCTTACAGGATGTTTGGTTATTAGCAATTTCCCTTTTATGTGGCACTGATTTCACCAAGGGAAAAGAACAAAACATCAGTTGTGTACTAGGTACTTTGTAGGAAAGCATTTTCACATGCCATGTTATTCTCTTTACAACTTCGATGGTAAGTATTCTGCGCTTTTACAGATGAGGCAACTGAAGTTCAGGGAATTTAAATAATTTACCCAAGATTACTCAATCAGTAAGTAGCAAACCTGAAATCAAATTCAGGTTTGTCTAGTTTCGAAGGATAAGCCTTTCTCACAACCCCTCTTAGAACACTGAATTTAGACATTTAAATCATAATAATTACCTATAGGTACCTTGAAAATAGTTTTTGGCTAAGAAATGTGCTAGTTTCTTATCTAAAAGGACCCCTTAATCCACTCTTTTTAGGATATGCTACTAAATTGTTTGTGGTTTTGACACCCATTAAAAAATAGGAGCTAACAGATTATAATAGAAATTTCTGTTAAATGCTCTTGGGGAAATGTATAATTTCCCTGAAGGTTTTCACGTTGTCTTGTTTCATTTCACCTATAGTCCCCAGAAAATGTCTTTTGGCTGTACTTTGTGACTGTTACCGCCAATTTTCACCATTCCTTTTCCAGGTTTCTGCCCCATTGAAGAATCTATACAGCCCCTTCACTGCATGCTTCACTCCCTCATGCCTGTCCCTTGAGTAAATCCCTCCCTCCCACCACTTCATGCCTCCCCATGCCAATCTCTTAAACAAACAGAAAACTTTTTTTAGAAAATGATTTTCTAAGCATTCTCATTAATAATAAGTATAGGAATTAAAATGAAATATGAGATAAAAATGACAAAAGACATAGTCTGTGTTTATCCCAGTGACCCATAAATCATGTATATTCTTAACTCTTTGTCTTCAAACTGCAGAATTTTTGTCACTCTTGAGAGCCATAATAACAAACAACTTGACCTGGTTTTCAGTCCCCTTCCTAATCTGGTCACAACTAACTTTCCATCTTTTCCTCATCACTGCCTTATATTTATCCCTACATATCACATCAGCCAAACCAGGTGTGTGTATTGTCAGAATACACCACACAAACCTATTTATGCTGTGCTATCTGGCTGGAACTCTGTACATGTCTCTGCTCCTTGAATTCTATTTGACTGTCAAAGCCCATTTCAAAAACCAGCAGTTTCATAAAACCTTTCCTGTAGTAGCAAGAAATGTTTTTTTGTCAAGCATTTCGAGTACTTCTTGAGGCGGAGATCATAATGGGTTAGAAGTCAAATGAGAAGACTTCACCTAGTTCAATTTCTATGTAACTAGGGAAAAGTCATGTCTTTCAGGCCTCAGTTTCCTCATTTCTCATCTTTTCTACTGAGGAAAAAAAAGTTCTTTTAGACCCCAGTAACTCTTTCTCCTCCCCTCTGTCACCTATACTCCGGTTGCATGGTATTTATTTGTTTTCTCCTATTTATTCCTGTAGTAGATTATAAACTTGGCAGAGAATGCCTTTGTTTGGCCATTAAGCAATGTATATCTAGCACCCTACATGGATTTGTCATACAGTAACTTCCCCATTAATATTTGTCAAATGGCTATTTACTTATTTTTGTACTCTCTACAGGATCTATTTAAGACATTGAGAGAGAACACTCGACGAACTTGTTGAATTGATAGCCTTGCCCTATTGTTTTCTCACTCCTTTCTTTGGACAGGTGTTCCTGAGAACTTGAGATTTATTTTTAGTTCCTCTCCCATATTCATAGAAGAAGCTATCTACTGCCATTTTCTTTTTTCAGAAAGTACGGGGTGAGACCAAACCGAACGTCAGTATTCATAAGAAGATCTTTGAGCAAAGGACTTAACTGAGATTAGTATCTTAAAAAGAACATCTCTTAGTAACATAATTTGGAGCCTAGTTTGGGACATTCTTGGGGAGAACAGAGCTACTTTACTGACCCAGTGAAATTCATTTATTTGGGGTATTTTAGTGTAAAGAGGAAAGAAGGAAGTAAATTATTTTAAGTCATTGTATTTTAGAAATTCAGACTGAAATATTGATGGAAGAAATGTTTATGATATCCTGGATTTGCTTCTAAACAATACAGGGGTGTGTTTGGAAGGAAGGCAGCATCAATGAAACAAAATTGGGCATAGGTCGATAATTGTTGAATCTGTAGAAGCATA
>NW_011888863.1:1587986-1590774 GCF_000151845.1 Pteropus vampyrus
CTTCTAAACAATACAGGGGTGTGTTTGGAAGGAAGGCAGCATCAATGAAACAAAATTGGGCATAGGTCGATAATTGTTGAATCTGTAGAAGCATACACAAAGGTCAGTTATTCTATTCTGCCAATTTTGTATTTATTTGAAATTTTTCCCAGTAAAGATTTAAAATTTTTAGCCATTTAGCAAAGATCTTGGAATCAAGCAGGTCTGAATTTAAGACCGACTCTATTATTTTTAGCTATGTGAACTTGGACAAGTGGCCTAACCTCTTGCTTGTGTCCCCTGTAAAACAGAGATATTACTTTGCATGTTTTGAAGATTCAAATAGGCATGTACACATATACATATATTACATATATACATTATATACACATGTGTGGGTGTGTGGGAAACAAACCAAGTAGGTCATATTTAGAGAAAAGACAAATCTCAATGCTCTTTTTCTCCACTGTTCTGACTATTGAGTCCAAATGGCAACCAAAGGATTTCTAGGCCTTTGCAAAGCTAGACATGTGATTAGGTGCCTGTGTGTGTCCTCAAATACTCCAAGAACTGGAGTTTCATGAAAATTCTATGAAAACAAAACTAATTCTCCCCTCTACCTACTCCAATCTCAGATCTGACCCCACCAAGACACTATAATGTATGTAAAGTACATGATTCATAGTAAACACTCAGATAGTTACAGCAGCTGTAACTATCACCGAGATTCAGAATTATCAGCAGTGTGAAGCTCACATGATATCTTGTTACAAGTCAGGGGATATGAAAATAAATTTGTTTTATCTTTGGCTGTTAAAAAAAAATAATCACATACACCAAATATTAAGTGTCTTGCCATCCCTTCGAGGTCTCCTTCATGTTATTACATGTATTTGTCTAAGATATACTATTATTAGGAGGAGGTGATTTATTAGGCAAAGGGCAGAATCAGTTTTAAAATATCTCAGATTTTCTGGCTATTGTCTGCCCTGTCCTGTTTTTTCAAGCTGTATGTGGGTGCAGCATTAATAACCTTGGAGAATAAATAACATTGCCAAGTGCAAAATTGGGACATGTGAAAGTTGATTGATAACTGTATTATAAATGAACCTCAAAGTGGTGGGTGTGTCCTGTAGATCTGAGGGTGTGGTGTCCTTCCAGTTAGAATTGGGAAAAAAAAAAAAAAAAACCTGTGAGGCAATTTAGTTTTGTTTAGGTTACAGCAGTTATAAGCTTTTGTCATTCTATTTTCCTTCTTTTGTTAGAATATTGAAACCAACATGGAGTCAAGGGTATTTTTTTTTTAAGTTAGAATGAAGACACTTTTTGTTTGTTTTTTTCCTCAGAAAATAGTATTTATTTGAGTAGTATCATCTAAAATCGATCTAATAGTAAAAAATTACATTGGTAACACGAATGTTCATTAGTGGAAGGGTTTTTGATTATAAAATATATAGATAAAGTAACATTTCATCTAGAAGAGCAAAAATAAAGTAACCCAGGAGATTATCTCAGGCTATTAATTGACATTACTAATATCTTAAAAGTTATTTCTTATTCATATTTTTCTAAATATTGGAATAATACTGCTGTGTGTGTGTGTGTGTGTGTGTGTGTGTGTTGCCAGCATTAGTTGACCCAACCCACGGAAAAATCTGTCTGTTTATTACTTGAGTACCTTGACTACCCCACCCTCCATTAAACTCTTACTGTCAAAGGAAAATGGGCTGGACCATGGATTTTCATGTAAATGTTATGCAGGCTGATATTTGAATAGCTTGGACGGGAAGAACTTTCTTCCTGCTCTATTTTATCGACATGTGTTAGACTCATTGACTTGAGCCAATCTTCTACAAGTAAGTAAGTCTTTCATCTGAACTTTATTTTTTGCTTGCTTTTAGTCAATTTCTTTATTTTCTTTGGTTTTAAAATACATCCAGTAGGATAGTTTTTTCATGATCTGCCCAGGTCTCACAGCTATGTGGGGGTTAGGTTCTCCTGTGGTCCAGGATACTGGTTTGAATTGGGGTGACTTTTGAAGCTGAAAGAAAAGAGCACAATTATGGAAAGTTTTTGCTGAATTATCTCCCACCTGCACTCCAGACAAACCACTAAGAGTTTATATCTCCAACCTTCATTAACTGTAATCCTACGTTTGGAAAAAAAAAACAAAACAAAACCTTTTTTGTCTGGTTATTTTTGTAAGAAGGAAAAAAATGTTATTAGACCAAATTTATGAAAATCTATGATTGAGTTATGTTATATATTGGGTTGTTTTCTGATCAATGAAATTTATAAGATTAATGAATTGGGAATAATAGCCAATTGCTTACCTTGCAACTATTCCAGAACAATGCAGTAATATATGACTACTAAATAATTGACATTTCTCCGAAATCACAGAATTATTACTTATTTAATCAACATATGTATTCATGTTTATCAAAAGGCTTCTCACTAAAATGTTTCACATATGAGGTATAGGACAAAAGAATGGCTTACAACAGAGCATTCTGAGAAATAAGACATTTGTAATATAATGGAGGCAAACTGTATTTTTGCTGTATTCATTATTTTGACACCAAATAAGAGTCTTTTTTTAAAAAAAAAACAAAGTTCACAGAAATGATGTCACTTCCCCCTCCATACTGGAAATCAGTTTAATTAAATAGGAAATAACTGCATTTCTTTTATATTTTTAAAATTCAAATACAAGTTTCCATGACCTTCATATAATAAGAAGTCTTTTTCTGACAAAATTAGCTTGTCAGTTAGTGCAATATAATTATTATTATATGTGATATACATG